>NC_134487.1:16750911-17038411 GCF_040206685.1 Ascaphus truei
TGGAATGCAAGAGAGGCTATGGGATAGGCTAAACCATAATACTGAGTTAAGTTATGGTGAGTAAAAAAAGTGACAAAAACCCTCCACAGGAAAGCAAATATGCAAATATAGCTGTATGCTCATCTGCATGTCTTAGGGAGGTCTGCAACCCCCGCCTTTCCCCATTATCACCCAGCATACAGCACTTCCACTGCAGCAAGGGATTCTGGGAAATGACATGCAAATGAGCACACAGTGTCACTTTTTGCCTCAATAACCTAATGGGTGGTTTTCTGGGTATGCACCTTAACCCTGGCTGTGCTCAAAGCTGTGACCATGCAGCAAGCTTATGCCTATAGGGAACCATGTTAAAAATGGTTATTGAGGCAAAAAGTGACACTGTGTGCTCATTTGCATGTCATTTCCCAGAATCCCTTGCTGCAGTGGAAGTGCTGTATGCTGGGTGATAATGGGGAAAGGCGGGGTTGCAGACCTCCCTAAGACATGCAGATGAGCATACAGCTATATTTGCATATTTGCTTTCCTGTGGGAGGGTTTTTGTCACTTTTTTTACTCACCATAACTTAACTCAGTATTATGGTTTTATATATATATATATATATATATATATATATATATATATATATATATATCAATCATAAGGAGTGCTACTGGGCGTGGCTAATTCTATAAACCAAGAAACAAAAAAAGTCCAGAGCAACATCCAATGTCGCAAAAATACACAGTGAAATACCTATAGGGTAATTTAGTAAAGGGTAATTTAGTTAACCCTATGGCCAAAGCGTATAAGCCTGCGAGCCACTTTCAAGGCGTGACCATAATATCGCAGGTCCTAAACACTAACTGATAAAAACTGTCACAACCAGCTGCATGAAAAGAAAACCTGCTAACTTGGACAGTGGGGAGGGGCGAGCTTTAAACCCTGGGTGGAGGAGCCACTAACCTCCAAAACAGCTGAGACCAGATACATAACAGATACATAACAGCATAATAGTATTTTATTATAAAGTTTCTAAGGATAGACCCAAAAGTGTCCGAAATACGGATATTAAAAGGCCAGAACGCAAATAGGTTCCCAGCAGGTAAGATGATGGGCACTCTGGTCATAGACTGAGCCACTGATTGAGCCACCTGTGCTGAAGCAGAGATATCCTTTAAAACCTGACTTGTTTTGCTTTGATAAACACAAATGCGCTCTCCTATGACAACGGATTAGATAATTACGGAGCGAGACATTAAAGGACAATAAGGTGAGGGCCACTCAAGTGCAGAGACAAGACCCAGTGATAGAGGAATGAGAAGACGTTGGCCACAGGAGTGTGCACATTAGAAGAATCCTGCTGCATTGGCCCCCCACACTCCCTTCCCACCTTCTTTCCCTTTGTATAGTTTGTCCATGTGTCGGTCAGTTTGTCGATTTGTTGTCTATGTCCTTTCTTCTGTATTGCTTTTACGGAATTGATTGGTCAAAAATCCCTCTGCAGCTTCAAAAAAGAGACTGCAGATATGCAGGTTTTTAAGGTAATTATGACCAACTTAAACCAACCCGACAAGATCACTGGAAGTCAGTGCAGATCGCGTAAGATGGGAGAGATATGCTCAAAGCGAGGTGCACGTTTCAGCATCTGAGCTGCAGCGTTCCACACAAGCTGGAGACTCCGCAGCAGGGCACAATCGGTAGTCTTGCATATAAGACATTCCCGTAGTCCAACCACATAGACACAAAGGCATGGACCAGTGACTCAAGGTTCATAGATGATAGGAGGGGATGCAAACTCCAAAGCAGCCTCAGATAAAAAAATACAGACTTAACAACTGAGGTCACTTGGGCTCACGTGTTAAGACTCTGGTCAAAGAGGATGCAGAGGGTACGAACCTGGAACACGGGTGCTAAAGTGGTGATTAAACTTTTGAGTGTTGCAGCCATGTGTTTGCTCATACTAAGTTATGAGAAAGGGTTTAGCCTACAGGATAACCCTAGTTGATGTACAGAGGTTCCCCGACTTGGAGCCACTGCTAAAAATAAATGTAAAGACATCCTGCAAGTGTGCCACAGACGACCTCGCCAATACTAAATGAAGGTTTTCATACAGGATTGAAGTTGTATGGAGGTAGGTGGCACCTCCCCCCAGAGCTCACTCCTCCTCACCTTTTTAACTTAGGAGGTCTTTTCACTTTGCTGCAAGAACAGGACCTACTATGGTTGCTTCCCCTCATACAGAGGTAAAAGGAAGGGTTCACAGTGTAGTGTAGGACCTGCATTTTTGGTTTACCTTGACGTTTGGTATGCAGGCTTATAACGCTTTGGCCAAAGGGTTTAACTAAATAGCCAAGTAATTATTATTATTGAAGTATTTAAACTTTATACTTATTACCATATATATTTTGTCAATTGGATGTAGCATTGGGCACACCTGGCTTTTGTTGAATACATTTGCCATGCCCAGTAGCACTCTTTTTTGACATAAATATATATTCATGATGTGGTGGGTATGGGAGTTTGAGCTAGCTGGGAATGTGTGTTATAAACGATTGCAGGTCAGGATGTGTATTGCTATTGGGTTGTTTTTGATTTTGCAATTCTGTATCACACATGTTGGGTTAACTAACCCAAAAAGATGGTATTATACCTTCAAGAGCAACTCTACACCACATGATAATGACATAACACAGAAGCAATGGAAGAATAACGAGCGTACAGTTGTTTAGGAGAACTCGATGCTTGCGTGAATTAAAAACATTATCATATGACACATGTACATTATTGTAAATAGCTCATGAAAATGTTTACAGAAGTAATAAATATATCTCAAATGTTAGTTTGTGATAAGATTACAGATATTTTTTATTGATCCAAGTGATCTTACTCATTATAGGTTATATTTACTAAGCACTTCTATTTCCTAAGAAACCTTCCAGCTCATTCAAGTTAATGGATGTCTACTGGATAATTAAAAACAGGTAGGGAGAAGGAGCGGCTCAGTGAGTAAAGACACTGACTGGCACTGAGTTTGGAGCAGGGTAACCTGGTTCCTTGTGACCTTGGCAAGTCACTTTATCTCCCTGTGCCTCAGGCACCAAAAACATAGATTGTAAGCTCCACGGGGCAGGGACTGTGCCTGCAAAAATGTCTCTGTAAAGCGCTGCGTACAACTAGCAGCGCTATAAAAGAACATGCTATTATATTATATTTATATATTAGGTAGCTGGTCACATTTGAACAGTTTATACGTGTCCATGTTAAAATGGACAAGAGGCAATGGTCACTGTGTGCTCATTTGCATGTCTTTACCCAGAATTCCTGGCAGCAGTAGAAGCAATGTGTGCTAAGAGCTCATTGTGAAAAGCCAGGCTGCAGCCCTGCCTGAGACATGCGATATGTGCTCACACCGTAGGATTTTTATTTGCTTTTAGAAAGAAAACTGACTCTGTGTGACACACACAGAGAAATGTTTCAACATTTGGGGCGATCAACGGTTTACATATGTAAAACATGGGCAATACTGGTGCAAAAACATTCCCACTGGTCTTAAATGGATTCCTTTCCTTTGATAAATGCAGTGTTATTTTTGCTCTGGGATTGCAAACTGGGGACCTTTGAATAACAGTCTCATTCATTTTACTCCTTTTCAGCTGTTTCTGTTACCGATTAAAGCTAAATAGACTGTTCATGGTCCCAAGGTCCAACCAAGTATCCGGACGCTCCTCCTTCTCTTACCGGGCACCCCACACCTGGAACAGTCTGCCGGAGACTCTCACAGCCGCCACCAGGCTAAGTTCTTTCAAAACTAAAGCTGTCTCACATTTTAACCTGGTCTGTAACTGTTACATACGCCTATAATATATATTATCTTTAACTGTTCATGCTATGTCTGTATATAATGTATAACCCTGTTCACTTAATGTAACTATGCATCTGTAACCATGTATCTGTCATCATAACTCTGTGCCCAGGACATACTTGAAAACGAGCGGTAACTCTCAATGTTTTACTTCCTGGTAAAATATTTTATAAATAAAAACTCTCTCCTGAGCGGGGCCCTCAGGACCTTTCCTGTTCTCGTTTGTTCTTATTTTTCTTGCCATTCTAGTTAATGTAACTACTGTTCCCCGACAGTACAGTGCTGCGGCATACACTGGCGCTTTATAGATAAATCCCTATCCCTGCTATATGTAAGAAAATCTATGACTCAAGTTTGCTGGGTGACTGGGAAGACAGCTGGCTCTTCTCCATCGCATTGTGATGTCATCTGGCAACATGGCTAAGGCTTGTAATATAGTGCGCATGCGCACTACTAGTGTGCATGCGGGCACGTGGCGCGTGCATTTAGTGTCTATAGGGAAAGCGGTGACGCGCGCAGCTTGGAGGTGGGGCCATGATGTCACAGCATTAGGTCGTACTGTGATTTGCTCACAGCGTCATGTGGCATAGCAACAGTGCGAAAATACAAATTTATTGTATTTCCTTTGATCTGCTGCGCCAACGCTCACGGCGAGGAGGGGGAGTTAGAGAGTGGAGGGGGGGGTGAGAAAAATGGTGGGGAGAGAGGGAGGAGGGGAGAGAGAGAAGGGAGGAGAGTGAGAGAGAAGGGAGGAGAGTGAGAGAGAAGGGAGGAGAGTAGGGGAGGAGAGAGAGAGGAGGGGATGGAGGGGAGGAGGGGGAGGGAGGAGGAGGAGAGAAGAGGATTGGTGAGAGAGGAGGGGGGTGTGAGAGGCAGGGGGAAAGAGAGAGGAGGGGAGAGAGAAGGGAGGGGAAGGGAGAGAATGGAGGAGGGTGAAAGAGGAGGGGGGAGAGAGAAGGGGGTAGAGAGAGGGGGAGAGAGGAGGGGGAGAGAGAGGAGGGGGAGAGGGGGGAGAGGAGGGGAGAGGGGAGGGGAAGGAGAGAGAGGGGGGATAGAGAGAGGAGGGGAGAGAGGGGTGCAGGATAGAGGAGTGGGGGGAGAGGAGGAGGGGGAGAGGAGGAGGGAGGGAAGAGGAAGAGGGAGGGAAGAGAGGAAGAGGGAGGGGAGAGAGGAGGAGTGAGGGCAGAGAGGAAGGGGGAGAGAGACAGGAGGTTGGGATAAAGAGAGGGAGGGGAAGGTGGGGAGGGGGAGGAGAGAGAAGGGGATAGAGAGAGGAGGGGGAGGGAGGAGGAGAGGAGGGGGAGGGAGGAGGAGAGGAGGAGAGGAGTGGGGAGAGAGGAGGAGAGAGGAGTGGGGAGAGAGGAGGAGGGGGAGAGGGGAAGGGAGAGAGGAAGGGGAGAGTGAGAGAGGAGGTCGGGATAAAGAGAGGGAGGGGGAAGAAACAAAGGAGGTGGAGCTAGAGGAGGAAAAGAGAGAGAGAAGGAGGGGAAGAGTAAAATGGAGGAGGGGGATAGAAAGAAGGAGGGGAGACAGAGTGAAGGAGGAAGGGAAATAGAGACAATTAGGAGAGAAAAGGGGGGGATACCTGGGGGGTAAGAGAGTATGAAAATGAGAAAGACGGGGGGAGAGAGAAAATGTTAAGAGTATGAAAATGACAACTGGCTATTTTCTGTTTGTCCTTCCAGTTAATATAAGTACTGTTCCCCCTCTGCACAGCGCTGCGGGATACACTGGCGCTTTATAGATAAATGATAAGAATTTGAAAGCATTTATCTTCAAGGCGCCTCCTGCTAATCTGACAAGAGGAGTTGGTCTTTTAGACCAACAGAAGAGCTGCTGATTGCCTGATATACTTGTAAATATTCTTTATGGTACACTGCGCAGAATGAGGCTTGGTTTTGCCACGTTGTTTCAATTGAAATAAGGAATCACCAGCATCATATTACTGAGAGATGATTAAAAGGGCCATTCTCAGCTGCTCCCATCTCTTCCATTTCCTTATACACATTTGCCCCCTAGAGGCGAAACGACCGAACAGAAAATGCTCACTGATCACAAATATCATTATCATTCTTCTCAGGTAGAGTATAACAAAACACTGTCATTTAAATAATAAGGTTGGGCAAGGCTGGAATAGTGCAATACTACCCCGTATTAACAAATGAAAAAATACGTACTTGTATGTACACTATGGGATTACAGTGCCGAGTCAAGATACAGGACCATATTTACTGAGCAATGCAGTGCATGAAGACACCTTCCAATGGCCAGTAGACATTTAATGGCCCACTCATGAAATAATATCATGATGAGGATGAGTGACAGTTCAAAATCAGTCCTCTGGTACTCTATGCCTAAACATGTTAAGGTTATTAGTTGGTGAAGTTTGCGTGATGTTAAAGGGACAGTGACTCTGTCCTAGGTTGGAAGTTACCCAATGGCAGTGGCATGTTTAATAGGTTAAATGTATATGATTGTTTTTAAATAAAGGTTTAAAATCAACATTGTAATGGTAAACAAATGCTTTGGTGTTTTTTCTTTTTATCAACACTTTATTTATAGTACAATTTTAAATTGGGGTGTGGAACAAAGAAACAGGGAAAGGGGACACAACATATGGCATGGGGTACAATGCCAATATATATATATATATATATATATATATATATATATATATATATATATATATATATATATATATGTATATATATATATACACACACCACACCACACCACAAATGTTGTTAGCAATTCCTCCAGTTTGTTTTGTTCTTTCAACTACAATTTTCATAATGCTGCTGCTAGAATCACTTTATTCCGTCCTAAATCTGTCTCAGCATCTCTCCTGCTGAAATCCCTCTCCTGGCTTCCTATTACTTACAGTACAAAATTCTACGCCTCTTTTTTAAGTGTAGCCAGGTATCCCCTGTGCTACTAATCCTCTGCCTAAGACTAAGGGGCCTATGCAGAGAGCAGCGAATTTTAAAATTGGCGAATTTATTAAAAAGTAGCTTTTTTGGAGAGTTTTAATCTCCATATGCAGAAAAGTGCGAATTCTGCTATGTTTAACATGGATGCGTGTGGCGAGTTTAAATTGGCGAGATGCGCGCTTCAGAAATGTGTTAAAACAAATTCGCGCCTTTTTTTTTCCCTTTGCAATGGCCGCGAGCGGCAGTTTTTTTTGGCGAGGCAAAACGGAGACAATCGCGCCATTTTATTGGCGCGAACAGCTGCTAGATGCCGTTCGCGCCTCTCTGCATACGGATATTTTTAAAACTGGCGAGATTGAGGTTCTCGCCAGCCGCGAGGCGAGTTTTACAAATAGAAAAGAAAAATTGGCGCGTTTTTCGGAACTCGCCATTTTCTGCTGCTTTCTGCGCGATTTTCTCCAAAAAATGGCGAATTTCGAAATAGCGCTGCTCTCTGCATAGGCCCCTAAGTCTCCACTAGCACTGATCGGGCGGTGCTTGCGGAGGAGACTTACATATATAGATATGTATAGGGTTTGCGCATATATAGATATATGTAAGTCCCCGCTCACGCGGTGCACGCTGCGCTCATGCGCACACGCTCAGCCGCAATCGGCGCTTACATAAACAAAAAACCTATACTTTCCCGCGCGCTCAGCTGGCCCGCAATGCCGCCTCCCCTCCCCCCACGCGCGCTTGCTTACTTAATCGGAGGACACCGGGCGCTCATGCTTGGAGCGCTCTCCATGCATGAGCGCGCTCAGCGCCAGCGGGGACTTAGCCTAACCCGTAAGTCCTGGTACTCAGACCTAGGACCCTCCCCTGGATACAAAAGGGGATGCAGCCTGAATTTTAGTCTGTTCTGTGCAGAGTTGGAAGTGTGGAGCCAGGGCTCTGGTTCACCTTCATTCCCCTCCCTCAGGGGAGTGGGATCAGCTACCAGGGAGTGTGGGAGTCAGGGATAGACCTTTGGGGCCTCAAGCCCTGGGGGTTGAGTCCAGGGCCCAAAGGAAAGAATATGTTGATATGTATGCGGCGTACTGCTGTAAAAGAATAAAGAACTGTTCCTGTTTTATACTCCTGCCGGAGGCTGCAGTTTCTTCAGAGACGGAATTAGTGTTTTCCACAGGGGACTGCACCTATTCCTATAGGCCCTGTGGGAATGGAGGCGCTGTACCAGTGAGATAGAACCACCCAGCACTGAAAGCCTGTCCTGTTAATCCCCAAACACCGGCGGATGCTCAGGGCCTTCCTGTGAACCAAACAAGTAGCACCAGGTAACCGTAGGAAATCTCTCTTAGGGTGGGGGAACATGGGTTACATAAGGCTATACACTCTTCTGCCACTCCTTACATCTCAGCCCTAGTTTCTCGCTATGCACCTGCCAAACTCTGAGGATGTCTTCTGTCTACCCTTTTTGTATCTAAAGCCCTCTCCCCCTAAAACCTTTCACAAACTGCCCCACGCCTCTGGAATGCCCTTCCCCTCAATATCCGACTGTTACCCTCTCTCTCCACCTTTTAGACCTTCTTAAAACACACCTCTTTATCGAAGCGTATGGGTAGCTCCGCTGGCTGATACTATACATCTCATATGCACTGACCGTTACCCCCTGCAGAAGCACTTACCAGAACGCCCTCCTACTGTCTCTGTACATTCTTCCTACTTATCACTTAGATTGTAAACTCTTTGGGGCAGGGACTCCCTTTCCAGTGGTTACTTTAATGTCTAAAGCACTTATTGTATCTATGGGGCCTATTCTATAAGCCTCGATAACTCACTTATCGAGGCCTTTTCGGATAAAATGCCTACTGCTATTCTAAAAGGCTCGATAAGTGGGCGATAAAGGCATAAATCGTCCATTTTTTTCAACCGACCAAAACAAATCGCCGGGTGAGTGGCGATATGCCCCTTATCGGCAGGTTCTGAAACTCGTGCAATTCTAGTAGCCTCGATTAGCTTTAGAATGGCGGTTTTCTCCCAAAATCCTCACGCCAGGAAAAGTTGGCATGAGGTTGGAGAGAAGCTGCTGAGAAGGCGGCGAGAGAGAGACTTAGAAAAATAAATGGATTTTTGCTGCATCGGATTGATGCCGGGAGTCTCCGGAGCTGATACCCATTAATATCAGCACCGGAGACCCCCGGCATGAATCCCATCCAATACAAATGCATTACAGGCAACTTCATTACCTGAGCGGCGGACCTCTAAGGCTGGGGCCATAGAGGGGGTATCAGGGCTGAGGCGCGCTGACGCTGAGGGTCGCCTGCTGAAATCTGCGCGATTTCATGCCCATGCAGGCGAGCCAGCGGGCGCGATCGGGAGGCGGGGGAAGACTGAGGGAGGCGGGGCAGTGATGTCGCTGGGCCATCGCCCGCGACGTACCGACGTCAACGTCATGGCGCTGACGTCACAGCGCCGTGACGTTGACGCTGCTCCGCGCTGATTGGATGTTTTCAGCCGACAGCGCTCTGAAAAACAGTTTGGCTGTCGGCTGAAAAATCCAGCGCCTCAGCACGCCTGCGGATGCTCGCGTGAGCCCCCTCTAAAAACATCCTCATGGAGGATGCAGGGGCTCAGCGCGAAGCGTCCACACGGCTCAGCACGGACGTGCCTTCTATGGACTCAGCCTAAGGCAATGAAGGGGCTAACTACCAGTGCCATGTTTATTGTGGGTACCGGGAGTGGGTGAAGGGGGTGTTTGGCCCTTGGTGGGTGTTTAGGCCTTGCGGGGGGGGGGGTTGCAGATGGAGTTAACACCTTCAGTACCTTAGCGGTTAATCTAATGGCCCCTAACCCCTTAATCACCTTAGCGATTAATAACTGCTATAGTAATTAAGGGGTTAACCCCCATCCCCCGTTATCCACCCAAGAGGCCTTTGTACAAAATACAAAAGAACCATACAGTCTGCTAAACCTAAAGCCTAACTGATTCTAGTGGTTGCCCAGGTTGGCTCACATCATAGGTTAGCTTACAAGGTTCTGTAGAAATTGTTCGCGGCACACTTCTCTATGACTAGGACCTGTGTCTCAGTCGTGCTAGTGACATGCTGCTGATGTCACCCGACGCGCGTTTCGTTCTTCTGCCGGTTGACATGGTCCCAGATAAACAGGTAAGTGTAATCATGGATTTTGGCGCGAATTGTTAGCCAATCAGTTGGTTTGTCAACAAGAATTCTGACAGCTATTGTGATGCATACCCTGTTAAAACGAGTGGATCAATAGGATCCAAAATCTCTGTGTTTAAGACACAATCATAGTGTATGAGTTGTGATGTGAACTTAAACCATAGATAGGTTTAGCTTTAATATGCAAGGTTAATTCTACAAGGCATGAAAAACCAGCAAAGATCACCCTCTCTGCCCCCATACATGTAGGGGAGAAGTGATACCAATGTTGCCCACTCAATGTATACAGATTATCCTGCTGTCTCTTCTATCTGAAGTAGTTACTACAGATTTGGCACAAGAATTATTGAATGCACCATATTCATGTAGAAGTTGCGGAGTTATATAAACCCTTGCCGATTTTACTTAATTGGGCAGTCTTTGCATAATGAATTTGGTAGCTGATAGCCATTGCTTCGTACATAGTTCTACTGTGAGTACCTATGTGCAGAAGACTAGGGTCATAGGTCTTTGCTACTATTAGTTCAAAGACCTCCCCATCTGTCATATGCTTACCTGCTTTTTACAATAATAATCATCTACCATGAATTCACGTAGAATTCGTGCTTCAATAAAATAATGTACTTAGAATAAGAGGAATAGTCTGATGCTTCAGGAAACTTCCCCCTGTGTGACTTGCTCTTTTTAGCTCATATTCTCTGCACATCACGAATTTGCTGGGATCGGTGACTAAAGGAAGGCAGAGTTGACAAAGCCTTCATTCAGGCCACTTGGCGATAATGTTCCCAGGGTGTATATCTACTTTGGCTCCTTCCTCAATAGTGCATTGTCTAAATCGCCTTTTCTCATCCCCAGTGTCATGTGATAAATGCCCTGTGACCAGCATGAGAACCAGTGATCTAACTGTCTGATCATAAAATTGAAAGACATCACATATGCCAGATTACTACTTACCTGCTATAAGTAGCCACTTGTAGAGTGAAAGTATCCATTCTGTAGAGGTTACTGCGTAATTGTTTGTGTCTCTCTTTGTATGCACAGAACCTTTCAGCCCTGTGAAGTCCATGAGAGACCATAGATTTCAAGTGGAAGTGAAATACTGACATTTTCACTGCGGACAAGGACAGGTATCAGTGTTCTGTTTTTGCGCCAAGGACAATTCTTTTCTCGTGTTTATCTTGATTAAGCACATGTTTGATTTCCCTCCATTGCTTATTATACATTCCAATTACTCTAATTGGATTTACTCAGGTTGGTTCAGGTTTTTGACCGTATAATAAGGCACTACGGTCTGTTGTTTTCGCCCTTTTATAGGCTATCTATACAGGACCGGCTATATCCGCGGTTTGTGAATTTGTTCCCCATGATTTCTGACTGCTTTTCAAAATCATGGGTAGTCAAACAATTCCTTTTGACCCTTAGGAACTGCCCAATCGGATCCACTGCACCTGAGATTTTTGGTGGTGACTTGTGACTAGCACCAAATTGTTGGTCGCTGTTGCCTTAGTGTATACTGTAGTTTGGAGAAGGCCTTCGTGGTCTTTAAAAATCTCCAAGTCCAAAAAGGTAATTCATTCTTGATTAATCTCACTGGTTAGTTTTAGATTATGATTATTTTGGTTCAGAGCATCCACGAAAGAGTGAAATTCCTGACTAGTGCCATTCCACACCACCGGCACATCGTCAATGTAGCGTGACCAAAGATCGATGTGCTGTGTGTGTTTCTGCATGTCTGGAATGAAAACCTTCTGAATAAGTAGAATAAATGAGTACTTCAGTATTAGGTGATACCTTTTTTTATTTGGACTAACAATTGAAATAATAGGACAAGCTTTCGAGAGTGTTTATCTCTTCCTCAGGTCAACAATACTGATTAAAAAAGGATTCTGTGGCTAAACCAGAGATTAGGAAAGAAGAAAAAAGAAAAAAATGTAGATAAGGTAGGGTGAGAAAGTGATGTTTGAAGACATTGGAAGGGTAATAAAATGGTGACAAGTAACAGCATGGAGGGGGAAGGGGATGCTGGGGGGGGGAAGGTATGGGTAGGAACATTGGCAGAGAGGCAGGCAGGATCATTACAAACAATTGTGATAGTGTGTGAGAAACCCCATATCCGCATTAAGTCCTCTTGTTTTGGTGTCAAAGAGTCTTATCATTCTGAGTTCAAATGTTTTCCGTTCTTGGGTGCGTTTAAACATTCCATTGAGGATTTTGATTTTAAACCATTTATGGAATGATCTGGTTGTGAGAAATGATGTCCCACTGGTGAGCAGTATCTTCCTTCTTCATGGTGTTGTATAGAGTGTCTGTGCACATTCATTCTGCCTTGAAGTTTTGGGCTTGTTTCCCCAATGTAGCATCCTTGGTCACATTTGTTGCATTGAATCATATACAGTAAACCACATTACTGGATGTGCAGCAGAATGATCCTTTAACATTGAGTGTTCCATGATTGTGAGTGGCTGTGAGATCTTGACATATATGTTTGCAGAGTTTGCAACGTGTGTTTGCACGGTTATGTGCCATTATCAGTGTCTTTAAGTTCGTTGTGAAGTTTTCTGTTGACTCATTTCTGTTTGAGGTTTGGTGGTTCCCGGAATGTAAGAACGGGAGGTTTGGGAAAGATTTCTTTTAATGTAACATCCTCTGCCAGCATGGGTTGCAGATCGTTGATTATTTTTCGTATTCCATCTAGGGTAGGGTTGTATGTGGCCACTAGTGGTATGCGTGTGGTAGGTTCTTTCTGTCTGTATTGTAGCAGGTGGTCTTGTGGGGCTTTTAGTGCAGATGTAATAGTTCTGGCAACAGTCTTGGCTTGTATCCCTTCTATCTGAATGATTTGGTCAGGGTTGTGAGATGCCTGTTCCTGTCTTCATTGTCAGTGCATATGCGGTGGTATCTTATAGCCAGGCTGTGTGTGATACCTTGTTTTGTATGAGTGGGATGGAAGCTGGGGTTGTGGATGTATTTTTCGTTCTCCCTCTAGCGTAGGGTTGTACAACCCTACGCTAGAGGGAGAACGAAAAATAATTCGCCCCAGCTTGCACCTTCAGGAGCGTCAGTAGGAGGAGATGGGGAGGAATTGCAGGTGTGTACCCAATAGAGAGAAGTACCTGCCCAATCCAGTAATGAGATGCCAATCTGAAAAGGAATCCTCGGTTCCAGCCCACGTCAAAGACCAGCATTGTTCCTGATCCAGCATTTCTGGATAAAGGCCTCATTTTCTTCAACCATTCTGAGTATAAACTCTTACCCTTTAATAGGGATTTATAATAGACATACTACTCCATGTTCTCTCTCCCCCTATCTTCCCCTCTTTTTCTGCACCTGAGTCATCCACCATATATATATATATATTGTAAATATAATATTGATTTGATCGATGTGTGTGTGTGTGTGTGTGTGTGTGTGTGTGTGTGTGTGTGTGTGTGTGTGTGTGTGTGTGTGTGTGTGTGTGTGTGTGTGTGTGTGTGTGTGTGTGTGTGTGTGTGTGTGTGTAAGAAGTGGCAGTGAGGTTTAGCAATCTTATTTGTGGGTGGGTCTCCAATAATGTTTGTTGGGTTACCATTTGTTTTCTGTATCTCCGTGACCCAAGTAGAAAAAGGTTGTCAAGTTTAGCAATAATATCCTTACATTCATCCAATGCTGCTTTGAACACGGAACTAAATGTGTACATCATGATATTTCCACACTGCACATTCTGTACCTGTGAATCATTCTGACTGCCAAGATTATTAATAAATATCACACCTTGTCCTTGAAGAGTAAAGTACACAATGTATCATTTATCACTTATGTAGCCCTCTTTCCTACACTCTAGAGCAGGCCTGCACAACTCCAGCCCTCGAGGGCCGCAAACAGGCCAGGTTTTCAGGATTTCCCTACTTCAGCACAGCTGGCTCAATTAGTGGCTCAGTTGAGCCAGCTGTGCTGAAGTAGGGATATCCTGAAAACCTGGCCTGTTTGCGGCCCTCGAGGACTGGAGTTGTGCAGGCCTGCTCTAGAGTGACCACGGGTACTGAACACACCTGTTGGATCAAGGAGATCTGGGCCTCCGCTAGCAGGGAGCCTGGGGTAAGAGTTATCTTATTGGCAGCGCCTCCACTCACCCAGGATCCCCATTGCGTAAGATTCCCCTGGGTAAGAACAATAGCAACACACATATGATTGGAACTGTTTACTGTAACGTATGGATAAACCCTTATCGCATAGCCATGGCAAGAACACATATAACACATCAATTAATTTATACTCTAACACTAGTGGCTCGGCCACTCTCATAAGAAGTAATGTCTCTGTCCCGTCACCGCGTGCCCCCACACCGTGTCCATGTACTGTAATATATTTAGGCTCAGTCCTTTGGCCACTCCGCTTTGTGTCCCCAAAGAGTGTTCCCCAAGGCGGGATCAGCGCCTGTTGACCGGTGTTGGTGCACTTTAGTAAATACCTTCCGGTCACTGTGGTGACCGGCAACAACTTCACAAAGGATCCGCCGATCCAGCGCAGTCTCTCACAAGTAGTGGATGATGCACAGCAGCCTGGGCCCAAACGTCTGTCACCAACCGCAGCTCCGTGATACTGTGTCCCTAACTAGCACTTGTAATAGTAATGGGCAGGGTCCCTACTCTGGGGCCTGTCCCTGAAGCAACACAACCTACTGGGTGGTTCAGGGCTAACTGGGGCCTAGGGGGCTGCTGGCCTAGTACAGTGAGTCCCTGACTCCTGCACCCTCACCTCCTTCCCCTAGACTCTCCTGGCGCCGACTAGCATGGGCTCAGCGCGCGAAATGTATCCAATCTCCTCTGCAGGGAGATCCTACAGCCCTATTGGCTACCTGGTGTCACCTGACTCTGCCCCTGTGCACCCTGGGGGCTGTATTCTTCTTGGGAGCTATTTTCCCATTGGCCGCCTCGCGCGCACTTCCTTTGCGCATGCGCCAACCTCCGTAGTGGCCACCGGCTGCTGATACCCATTGCACATGCGCAACCGCAATGAAGATGGTGGCACCCTGCTTCGGGAGCTGCCGGGAGTCCTCACAACGTGACCGCGGCCCTAGCAACCGGCCGCACGCATCCCTGGCAACAGCAGCAGCAGCTCCGTAGTGAAAGATCAGCAGAGACTCGGTGCTGGCACTGGAACTGCCCGCCCTGCCTCCTGACCCCTTCACTGATACGGGAGTGAGAGCAAGCTCAACCCCACAGAGGACTGCTACAGGGGCCCGAGGTAGGCCTGGGAAGGAGGGGGGGGGCTACCACGCTGGGAGAGCAAAGGAGGTTGGCAGCCTGAGTCTGATACTCCTGAGAGGGAGGTAAGGCCCACACAGTAGCCTCATCTGGCAGTGTGGTCTGTCACTTGGGGGCAGTGGAGGCATATGACCTCAACATTTTCCCTCTTGCCCAAAGTGGCTGCCGTGAGCTTGTGAGACAAGGAGTGGAAAGTGAGGAACAGCTGCAGGCCAAGGAGGAGAGAGATTGAGAACTGCCACCCCCCAATACAAATAAAAATAAATAAAGAAGCAACAGGATCCTGGCTAGGGTGCTGCTGAAAAGGCTATACTTACCTTCACCACTAGACAATATTAATATAATAGCCAAAAATACCTCTGCAAAGAAAAGACACAGCAGTTACCTGCAATATTGAAGGACTTTACTTCACTAAAAATTTTGTAAATGGAGAGACATCCGGTGACGTCACCGGGACTGTTTGGTTAGCGGGAGAGATCCCGGGACACTCATAGAATAAACTTATCAAAAAGACAATTTCCCCTACCAAACCTTCAAACCTTTTGGAGAGATCTACTGCCTAAAATAACCTGCCATGACCAGTAAGCTCAAAAAGCCACCTGCCCAGGGTGTCATCTGATTTTTCACAGTCCCGCAGAGTGGGTCAGGCTCTAATAGCGGGCACCAAGATGGCACCGCAGCACATGTGCCTCCCAACAAAGACCAAGACCGGATGGTCTTAGTATCTACGGAAGACGCAGAGATAACCCGACCATACCTGAAGGAACTCTTTGCCAAAATGCACCAAGCACTCCAATATGACCAGAAAGGAGCAGTAAATGAACTAAAAGCTGAATAAATGGCCTCTCTCAGAGAACCACTGACCTCGAATCCAAGATGGATGAAGCCCTGCAGTTCCAAACAGCGGCTGACGATGAAATCTTGCGACTGGGACAAGAAATGAACCTTCTCAAAGACTGACTCAAGGATCAAGAGAATAGAGACAGGAGGCAGAACCTCGGAATTAGAAACAACCCAGAATCTATCGTCTCTGAGCATGTCCGTCCCTATTTAATCAACCTTTTCAACACAATATGTGACGACCTTCAAGAAAAGGAGTTGGAAATTGGTCGCACCCAAAGGGCGTTGGGCCTTTGGTCAGAAGACCCCAAACGCAGAAGGGAAGTTATAACAATGCACGACATCCCTTTTCAAAATGAATCACTACAAATATTTAATATCCTGTCCAAGTTGACTATTGCACGGCGCCGTGAGTTCAGGCCTCTGACCCTCCTCTTAAAAAACAATGTTATCCGTTATAGATGTGGGTTCCTGTTCAAACTAATTGTGGTCAACAATGGTAAACATATCTCCATCAAATACCTAGAGGAAACCGAGCAATTACTACGAGCACTGGTACCTTAAACCAAGTAGACAAACAAATCTACCCAAAGAAGTTTGATCTGTTAGAGGGGTTGTGGACAGAAGGGTGATATGGTGCACATTTGGTGGGCCTGCCCTGCCATTCAAAAATACTGGCTATCCATACAAGCCATTATTGAAGACACAACAGAACTGGCTATCCCTCTTGATCCACTGATGTATCTTCTTGCAAAACCATTAGAGGAGATAGGCGACCCCTGCGACGTCTAATCTAATTTATCTTAACAGCAGCCAGATGTGCTATCGCTGCATCCTGGAAGAAACTACCCCCCCCCAGGCAAATAGTTGAGAAAAGAATAAATGAGGTAATGATGATGGAAAGAATGACGGCCTTCCTGATACACTCAACTGAGGAATTCCATAGAACATGGGACCCATGGTGGGGAACTTCAATATGATTTCAAATAAAGTTAAATAAACAGATTACCCGGGTTGAATCTCCCGGTATGAACCAATGAGGGGAAAAGGAAACCCTATGTAAAATTATCTTACTCTACTGTATATCGAGTTGGGGGAAAGAAAAACACTGAGAAGAGCTCTACTACTATATAAGAAATTAATAAACTAACCTATCAAACCTAAAAATTAAAGTAAATATTATTAGTGGTGCACCCAGGTGCAAAAGTAAGTATGAACCGAAACAAAAGAGATTACAGAATCCAGAAGACAGATACTGTAGAAACTCCAGTTAGGGGCACTCAAAAATAGGTATAGCACATGACTGATTTAAATATTTATTGTGATCAAAAAGTGGACAAACAAATATATCGAGTTGATCAGTTATGGCGGACGAAGTTTCAGTTTCTTCTCTCTTTTTATTCACCCTCTACTCCTACCACAGGATATTGATCCAACAGTGCTAGTTGGTTCTCTCTCGCCAACGGAACCAGAAGTAACTCTTTGCCAAACTATAGGCCGACTTCTAAGCGTACAGACCAAGCAACAACTTGGACCCTGTGTCATAATATCATACCAACTGTCTCCCCATTGTACCATTACCATTGAATATGTAAATGTATGCTTCTTTTTCAATATCCCTGGATGTTGTTTATTTTCTGACTATTCAATAAAAATATTTTAAATAAAAAAAAACACATGTAGGATATTGCTTCAACTGCAGCTTTAAACAAAAATCTGCTGGATGTCTGCCATGCCGTCTACTTTATTGGTTCTGAAACATCTCTTTTTGGACCACCGGCCACACCAGGTTTAAGTAATAACCAATGCACTTGCACACAGGCAAAAATGCACATGATTTGCATATAATTAGAATATTGGACGGTTGCCTCAAAAATCTGGTGTGACTCATACCTAGATGAGAGGTTCACTGGTCTAGTTCCAGTCCAACCCCATATTAGTAATAAACAGGAAAGGCCACACCATCATTAATGGCTCAGAGCACTGAAAGTGGGGCATAAAGATCAAGAGCTGTATATCAGAGCTAAGCTGGGTTCTGCACCTTTGTTCCACAATGAGAAGCCCATAATAAAAGGAAGCCAATTGCCTGCTTCATTATTTTTTTTAAATATTTGTTTATTCCAGACTCACATTTCACAATACAACTTTTTACGCATACGCTCAGTAAACAGAGCATACAATATTTCACTCAATATACCTGTAAGGAGTTTGATCCGAAAGCTGGCTGTAATTATTCCAATAAATTGTGAAATCAGGATCAGATTCTCTTTTGAGATGGTGTAAACCTACAGATGTATTAAGGCTTCCTGTTCCTGCCAAAACCAAGTGTAATTTCCTTGCATTTGATTCCATGTCTTCTTTCTACTCCCTTTGTATCTAAAGCCCTCTCCCTCCTTAAACCTTTCTCACTGACTGCCCCGCACCTCTGGAATGCCCTTCCCCACAATACCCGACTAGCAACCTCTCTATCCACCTTTTAAGACCCACCTTAAGACACATTTGCTTAAAGAAGCATATGAATAGCACTGTAGATAATTCTGGACACATAATACATAAAGCTTGGCCCCCTGCAGACGCACTTACTAGAATTCCCTCCTACTGTCTCTATACGTTCTCCTACCTACCAATTAGATTGTAAGCTTCTCGGAGCAGGGACTCCTCTTCCTTAATGTTACTCTTATGTCTGAAGCACTTATTCCCATGACCTGTTATTTATATTATTTGTTATTTATATGATTACAACATGTATTACTACTGTGAAGCGCTATGTATATTTATGGCGCTATATAAATAAAGACATACAATACAATACCCATGACCGCGGCGAAGCAATTGGTGTTTTGAGACTGCTAGTGTAACGCTCGGCCTGCCCACAAGCCAGACGAGACCCCGGGACTGAGGTGGAAAGGAGTAATACCACGCACCTAGCAGTAAACGGGGGCACGGCCGGAGTGTGGAAGTAGCGTAGGTGGTCCAGGTAACAAAAAATAGAAAGGTTACCGTACTTGACAACTCCAGCGTAGAAAGGTAATGTCCGTAAGCCAATGGTCGTGGGATGGAGAAAGCAGTGTAGTAGAGTGTCCGTAAGCCTGGGTCGTGGAGTGGAGAGAGCAGCGTCCCGTGTCCAGGGGATATAGAAGTCTGCAGGGTAGTAATGCCCAAAGCCAAATCCAAGGGGTTCCAGAGAGCAGCGTAAACAAGGTCCAAAGCCAAAGGTCAAGATCCAGGGAGGTCAGCAGAATATCCAGGGACAGGAACTGAAAGACAAAAGGGGCCAGGCAGCAGCAGACAGCACCAAGGTACAGAAGCTATGCAGAGCAAGGAGGTAATGGTGAGGGGAAACTAAATAGGGGCTGGGACCTATCAGAGGAAGGGGAGGAACGGAGGAGCGGCCCGAGGGAGGACCAGATAGGGGGGAAGTGCCTGGGAAGCTGGGGCCTATCAGAGCAAGGGGAGGAGCTGAGGAGCGGCCCGGGGAAGGCAAAGGGCCTGGGGGGCGGACCTGATGGAGCAGGGGCAGGGAAGCGTGTGATGTGCGTGCAGCACCTGAGGAGGCGGAGTAAGGCGCACGGCGCCAGTAAATGGAAGCCTGGTGACACGCGCGACCCGGAAGTGCGGGATCAGCCGTGGGGAAGGCCGCGAGGAGTGAGGCACGCCGCCGGGGAGCCTGGGCGGCACGGAGACAAGGTAAGAAGGCGCTGGAAGCGGGTGTACCCACAGTGCGGATCCTTACAGTACCCACCCCTCGAGGGTCGGACTCTGGACGAACCATCCAAGGTCTGAGGGGAAATTTTTGGTGGAATCGTTTGAGTAGAGATGGGGCGTGAAGCTTCACATGTGAGACCCAAGAACGATCCTGAGGTCCGTATCCCTTCCAGTGGACCAAAAATTGGAGCTTGCCCCTGGAGATGCGAGAGTCAATGATGGACTGGATTTCGAACTCCTGTTGTCCTGGTACAATGGGGGGAGGAGGCAGAAGAGAAGGATGAGCGAATCGTTTGCCTTGGATAAACGGTTTCAAGAGTGAAACATGGAAGACGGGTGAAATCTTCATAGAGGGAGGCAAGCGAAGCTGATAGGCCACAGGATTCATTTGTCTCAGAATAGAGAAAGGACCCAGAAACCTGGTAGACAGTTTAGGGGTTGGGGCCTTCAGTTTGATATTTTTAGAAGAAAGCCAGACCTTCTCTCCAGGTGCAAACTTATGGGCCTCCAGACGAAGCCTATCTGCTTGTCTCTTCTGTCTTAGCACGGACTCCTGTAAAACTGTTTGAGTCCTCCTCCATGACCCCTGTAAGGTGGATACCCTATCATCTGCTGCAGGAACTCCGGACCTGGGAGAATGCATGGGAAGACGGGTAGGATGAAATCCATAGTTTACAAAAAACGGTGATTCGTGAGTGGACTCATTCTTGAGAGAGTTAATCGCAAATTCTGCCCAAGGAAGTAACTCAACCCAATTATCCTGAGAATCGGAAGAAAAACAACGCAAATACTGTTCGAGGGACAGGTTCATGCGTTCAGTCTGCCCATTCGTATGGGGGTGGTAGCCTGAGGAAAAAAGAAGGGCAATGCCCAACCTCTGGGAAAATGCACGCCAGGATTTAGAAACAAATTGAGTACCACGATCCGAGACAATAGACCACGGGACGCCATGAATACGGAAAATTTATTTTACAAAAATATCCGCCAGAGTACTGGAATTGGGTAGACCCTTGAGGGGAACAAAATGAGCTTGCTTGGAGAATCTGTCAACAATTACGAGAATAGTAGTCATACCATTAGACGGGGGAAGATCCACGATGAAGTCCATGGCAATGTGACTCCAAGGACGGTCCGGGACCGGGAGGGGTTGTAGAAGACCGGAAGGCTTTTGACGGCCAGATTTATTTTGTGCGCAGACTGGGCAAGAGGAGGTGAAAGCTCTAATGTCCTTTAACATATTGGGCCACCAGAAGGTTCGCCGAATCAGATCAGTAATCTTCTTAAACCCGGGATGGCCAGCAGATCTGGAGGAGTGACCCCATTCAAGAATTTTGAGATGAAAACGTGGGGCTGTGTAAAGACGACCATCAGGGACTTCTAGCCCCTCGGGGACCTGTGCTTGAGACTCCAAAATCTTATCCAGAATGTCAAAGGAGTTGGCAGAGATAAACAAATGGGGGGACAGAATACTCTCCGGGACTTCCTGTGACTTCTCCTCAGTGATAAACTGACGGGACAACGCATCCGCTTTGATATTCTTTGTCCCAGGAATATAAGAGATGATAAAGTTAAACCTTGAGAAGAACAACGCCCAACAAGCTTGACGGGGACCAAGACGACGAGCACCTTCAATGTAAGAAAGATTTTTGTGGTCTGTCAGGATCAGAATGGGTTCCTTGGTTCCTTCCAGAAGATGTCTCCACTCTTGTAATGCCATCTTGATGGCCAACAACTCCCTATTCCCCACGTCGTAATTTCTTTCTGCTGAAGATTTTTTTTTAGAAAAAAACCCACAGGGGTGTAGTTTATCCTTGGGGGTGGTTCTTTAAGAGAGAACCTCACCGGCTCCCACGTCGGAGGCATCAACTTCCAAGGTAAAGGGGAGGGTGGGTACGGGATGTCGCAGAATGGGAGCCGAGACAAAGGCTTTTTTAAGAGACTTAAAGGCCCGGCTGGCCTCCATTAGCCAAGAGGAAGGATTGGCCCCTTTTTTGGTAAGGGCCGTAATGGGTGCTACCAAGATAGAAAAACCAGCAATAAATTTCCTATAATAATTAGCGAAACCGAAAAAACGCTGAATCGCCTTTAAACAGTTAGGTTGTGGCCATTTGAGTACAGAATTGAGCTTCTCCGGATCCATGGTGAACCCTTGATCCGAGACAATGTATCCCAGGAAGGTAGTTGAGGATTGGTGAAAGACACAGTTCTCCATCTTGGCGTAGAGCTTGTTGGCCCGTAATCGAGAGAGCACCATCTTGGTATGAAGAATGTGTTCCTCGAGGGTTTTGGAAAAAATAAGGATATCATCCAAGTAGATAATCACAAAAGAATTCAATAGATCACGAAAAACCTCATTCATAAAGTCTTGGAAGACTGCAGGGGCATTGCACAACCCAAACGGCATCACCAGGTACTCATAGTGACCGCTGCGCGTGTTGAACTCGGTCTTCCACTCGTCTCCACTGCGGATGCGAATCAGGTTATATGCCCCCCGTAGATCAAGTTTAGAGAAAATCATCGCGCCTTGCAGCTTATCGAAGAGCTCCGGGATAAGAGGCAAAGGGTAGCGATTCTTGATGGTAATCTTGTTTAGGCCACGGAAATCGATGCACGGGCGAAGCGTCTCATCTTTCTTTTTTACAAAAAAGAATCCTGCTCCGGCGGGAGAAGTGGATTTCCGGATGAAGCCTTTTTTAAGGTTTTCTGTGATATACTCGGACATGGCCTCCGTCTCAGGCAGAGATAATGGATATGACCTGGCTTTGGGAAAAGGAGCACCCGGAATTAAATCAATCGGGAAGTCGAAAGGGCGATGAAGGGGAAGCTCCTTGGATTTGGTCTTACTGAAGACATCCAGGAACTCCGAATAGACGTCCGGTAGGGTGGCGTCTTGCGGGGGAGAGGTTTCCAAGACGGCCAATACCGCAGCGGACGGAGAAGACGATTCCACCTGGGAGCATCTCCATTGAACGGGGAACTCGGCAGTCCAATCGATGATGGGATTATGTAGTTGCAGCCATGGTAAGCCCAGGATGATTTGAACCAAAGGGGAATGGATGACATCAAAATAAATGAGTTCTAAATGTCCATCACTCATAGAAAGTTCAATGGGAAGTGTCTCCAAGGAAATAAAGGCTGGCTGCAGGGGTCGGCCATCGATAGACGCCAATCCGACCGGAACGGCCTTCTCCCGGAGTGGAATGTTGTGCTGGATAGCAAAAGCCTGATTTATGAAATTCCCTCCGGATCCAGAATCGAGGAAGGCCAGAGCGGGGGTTTGAATGCTGGCGTACTTAAGGAGGACAGGCAGTAAAATGCTTTTGGGAAGCCCCTGTGCGGGAGAGGGAAAAGAAGAGATGGTACCCAGTGAGATTCCCTAATACCTCGCTGGGCGTTGGCGTTTCCCAGCCTCAAGGGACAACGCAGCAGGATGTGCCCAGGCGATCCACAATAGAAGCACACGAACTCGTTTCTCCGACGTAGTCGCTCCATAGAAGGAAGTTGATGACTGCCCAGTTGCATGGGTTCCGGAGCGTCCAATGCAGGTAGGACAAGAGCAGGAGACCTGGAATTAGAAGACATGGAAACAGAAGTACGAGGACGTTGACGTTCAGCCCGCCTCTCCAGAAGTCTTTGATCCCCCCTGATGCACAAAACGATTAGAGCCTCCAGTGAGGGTGGCCTCTCACGAACCCCCAGCTCGTCCTTTAAAGATTCCGAAAGTCCCTGCCAGAAAGCCGCAGAAAGTGCTCCATCGTTCCAATCAGTCTCAGCCGCGATAGTCCAGAACTCCAGAGCGTAATGTGCCACAGATCTCTGACCCTGCGAAATGTGGAACAAGGAGGAAGCAGCCATATCACTACGTCCAGGGGTGTCAAAGTCTAAACGAAATTCTTTTTTAAAGTTAGGGAAGTTGTAAGTGAGTTCAGGTTTCAGCTCCCAGATTGGTGAAGCCCAGGCCAGGGCGTCCCCGGTGAGAAGGGAAAAAACATAAGCTACCTTGATACGATCCATGGGGAAGCGAGAGGGTGACAGTTCGAATTGTATCTCGCACTGATTTAAAAACCCACAGCATGCAAGCGGATCCCCTGCATATTTACTGGGCGTAGGGATACGCAACTCTGAAGACCCTGTTCCTTCACGGGGGACATTGGGGGAGATAACGGAACTGGAGACATTAAGCTGGGGAATCTGGACGGTTAAGGTAGCAACCTCTTGGTTAAGAGCGGTGACCTGGTTGTCCAAGAAGGTAAAGTGGTTGGAGATGGTAGTTATGGTATCTTCCACCTCAGGGGGGTCTGGGTCTGATGGGCTCTGCATAATGTAACGCTCGGCCTGCCTTCAAGCCAGACGAGACCCCGGGACTGAGGTGGAAAGGAGTAATACCACGCACCTAGCAGTAAACGGGGGAACGGCCGTAGTGTGGAAGTAGCGTAGGTGGTCCAGGTAACAAAAAATCGAAAGGTTACCGTACTTGACAACTCCAGCGTAGAAAGGTAAAGTCCGTAAGCCAATGGTCGTGGGATGGAGAAAGCAGCGTAGTAGAGTGTCCGTAAGCCTGGGTCGTGAAGTGGAGAGAGCAGCGTAGTAGAGTGTCCGTAAACCGTGTCCAGGGGATATAGAAGTCTGCAGGGTAGTAATGTCAAAAGCCAAATCCAAGGGGTCCCAGAGAGCAGCGTAAACGAAGTCCAAAGCCAAAGGTCAAGATCCAGGGAGGTCAGCAGAATATCCAGGGACAGGAACTGAAAGACAAAAGGGGCCAGGCAACAGCAGAAAGCACCAAGGTACAGAAGCTATGCAGAGCAAGGAGGTAATGGTGAGGGGAGACTAAATAGGGGCTGGGACCTATCAGAGGAAGGGGAGGAACAGAGGAGCGGCCCGAGGGAGGACCAGATAGGGGGGAAGTGCCTGGGAAGCTGGGGCCTATCAGAGCAAGGGGAGGAGCGGAGGAGCGGCCCGGGGAAGGATCTGATAGGGGAGAAGGACCTGATGGAGCAGGGGCAGGGAAGCGTGTGATGTGCATGCAGCACCTGAGGAGGCGGAGTCAGGCGCACGGCACCAGTAAATGGAAGCCTGGGTTCGCGCGCGCCCGTAAGGGTGACGCGCGTGACCCGGAAGTGCGGGAGCAGCCGTGGAGAATGCCGCGAGGAGTGAGGCACGCCGCCGGGGAGCCTGGGCGGCACGGAGACAAGGTAAGGAGGCGCTGGAAGCAGGTGTACCCGCAGAGCGGATCCTTACAGCCGGAATACTTTAACATTTTCTTACCAGAAAGATTTTAAATATATACACACACTCATGGGCTCGTGCCCTCTTCTTGTCTGGAAGACTAGGCGGGGACCTCTTCCTCATGTCAGAGCTGGAGGAGGGATCAGGCTTCACGTGGGAAGGGGCTTTTGTTTGCTTAATCCCCAAACCGCAATGTATTTATTTTTTGCTTCAGCTGCTGCCAGGCGTTCTGAAGCACAGTACAATGGGTGTGGGGGAAGGAGTGAGGGTTGGCTGAAAGGGGGGGGGGGAGTTCTCACAGAGAAGCTTATGAATGTGTTTATGGTGACTACTAGAGTACTAATAGAGTAATATATTGTATCTTCTGATGACAGTTAAAGTGGGAGTACTGTTAGCAGAGGAACTGGATGGACCACTCATGTCTTATTGTATTCCATACACAGGTTAACTACAAACTCATGTTATAGTGACAGTTCATGGAAACAATTCAAAAGTGTATGCCCTACACCCCCCCCCCCCAAAGAATAGAAACATTTAAAAATATATATCAATTCCCTCCCCCTCAGAAATACCCCCAAAAACACACCCTCCACCCCCCTAATTCCCCTCTACGCGTTTCACGTGAACTCACGCTTCATCAGAAGGTATTTTTTAGGGATGCTGGGAATAATTATATATACCATAGGATGCCTTCCTATTGGCCCATCTGCATCAACTAAACGTGATATCATTGGACAAAACCCCTCATACACACAGATGACATAGATTGACATAATTAACACATACCACAAAAAACACAAGGCAGCCTAAAATGACATAATACACCAAAAAAATTTAAACCCCATAAAAAATAAATAGCTTAAAACCATTCATAGAAAATCACATAAACCTAAACATACCAGATAAACATAATGGAACCACCCCTCAAAAACCCTGAGGTCCCATTACTTCTGACATACCGTAAATAAAATTATTTAGGTTGAACTAGTTTGCCCCATTAAAATAATTTTAAGATAATCTTACAACACATTAAAAATCTAAAAAGGTAACACTTCATACAACAAACCCAAACCATATGGAGAGCAAGCATAAACTGAATATAGGACAATTTAAATAATCCCATACTAGAACCCTATTGTCTCTATTTTAAAAATGGGTGTACCTCAACTGTTCATTGAGCCCCCAAGGGGCCTTGCTACATAGAGTATATAACCAAAATTGTTCTCGCTGAAGGAGTTTGAGATCCCTATCTCCTTTTCTTACATCCTTTTTAATAACCTCCAGACCTCTAAAATGTAATCCATCTACTGACCCATGGTGATGGTCCAGGAAGTGCTGAGCCAAGTTATGTATAGGTTTCCCTTTCTCCAAAAGGCGCCTGAATTTCAAGTGTCAGGTGGTCTTCCCAACATAGTATTTATTGCAGGGACAGTCAATGACAAACTATAAAGTTGGTGGAACATGTAATAAAATCACCAATCTTATAGTCCTTTCCTGTATTAACATCACTAATTGTTTTGCATGGCGCCATGTATTTACACATGACACACTTGCCACATTTAAAATTACCATTTGGTTTCCCTAGGAAATTATTACTAGGTTGGGTCACATTAGGTTGTTTGAGGGAACTCGGTGCTAGTATGCTCTTAAGATTCCTAGCTTTCCTAAAAATTACCTTAGGTTTAGGTGGTAAAATGAACTGTGGGATAGGGTCCATCTGAAGAACCTCTCAATGTTTAGAGTTTATTTTCCAAATATTAGTTTCTTGTTTACAATAATCTGCAATAAACAATGGTTTTTTATTGAAATCTGGCTTACTCTTTTTGTCCCTTGGAATAAGTAGGGTATCCCTTGATCTCATTTTGCTCTTACTAATGGAGTGGTCTATTATTTCCTCACTGTAACCCTTTTTATGAAATCGTTAAGGATCTCAGTTTGTTCCTTACAATCTAATGGCTCAGAACAGTTTCTCCTAATTCTTAAAAACTGTCCATATGGTATATTATTGAGCCATTGTGTGGAGTGATTACTTGAATATTCTAAATAGGAATTCAGATCCACTTTTTTGAAGTGAGTCTTGGTTACAATGTGGTGATCCACTGCCTCCAAACGGAGGTCCAGGAAATGAATACCTACAGTAATGGTCTCACCACGAAGGACAATATTTTGGTCATTCCTATTTAAATATTAGATAAACTCCATCAGATCTTGGCTCGTCCCAGATCATATGATCAAAATATCATCAATATACCTCCCATAGTAAACAATATACCGACTGAACTTATTGTCAACCCATACAAACTCCTCCTCCCACAAACCCATAAAAAGGCATGCGTAGTTGGGAGCAAAGCGTGTGCCCATGGCCGTCCCATTGGTCTGCATGTAATATTCTCCTTCAAACAGAAAATAATTATGATTCAAAATGAACATAATACTATCAGTAATAAATTCCTTTTGTGCAGTGGTTAATATATTTTGTTTAAAAAGATAATGCGCCACTGCTTTAATCCCCAACTTGTGTTGGATGCAAGTATATAAAGAACTCACATCTAAAGTGGCCCAAATAAAGTGATCCTCCCAAATAATATTGTGTAGTGAATTTAAAACTTCCATACTATCCCGTAGGTAGGATGGAAGTGAGGAGATTAAAGGTGCCAAAAATGTGTCCACGTACCGGGATAAATTAGCGGTCAGAGAGTCTATTCCAGACACAATGGGACGGCTCGGAGGATCCTCCAAGCTTTTATCTTGGGGATATGATACAGTATGGGCACACGTGGCTGAGCTATGTGAAGGTACTGGAATTCCTTTACACTAAGGACCCCTGCTGTGTTGGCCTCACATAAAAGTAACCCCAACATACTAGAAAATTCAGCAGTGGGATCCCTATCCAACCTCTTATAGGATACATGATCACTTAGGAGTCGGCTGGCTTCATGTAAATAGTCAACTCGGTCCTGTAGGACCATAACCTCCACCCTTGTCTGCCTGGCGGATTATCAGATCTCCATTCTGATTGATCTCCTTTAGGGTATTCCTTTCTAGATGGGTGAGATTATCATGGGCCATGAAATAATGATTATTTTGACATAGATCTTTAAACTCCTTTTCCACTAATTTGTCAAATAAATCTTCATAGGGCCCCTTACATTTATAAGGGTAAAAGACAGATTTGGGTCTGAACCCCATATGGGTTACACTCTTGGCCTGGTCACTCTTCGTATAAACTGACCAAGTTAAACAGATTTTCCTCATCATTTCCCTTGTTTAAATCCTCAAACAAATTGATCCAATCATCTGAATCAATGTTGTCAAGTATTGGAGAATTACCTAAAATGTCTACATTGCTTTGCAGGCAGGTGTTATTTACCAATGCTACATCTCCATCCTCAACTGGTATTTCTTCGATAGATCTTAACGATTCTACCTCTGTAGTGTGTTTGGCATAGTGCCTCTTCATGGTCATTTTCCACAGAAACTTCTGTAAATTAATAAATAAATTAAATTCACTGGGTTTCTGTACTGGGGAAAACATCTTCTTAAGTAAATAAAATTGAAATATACTTAATTGCAAACTGGACAAATTACATATCTCATTCTCCCTTAGGCCTCGGGCATGGTCAGCGTTTAGGCGCTGACCTGTGCTGAGGCGCGCTGCTGCTCGGCAGTGAGCCCCTGCAGCCGCAATGAGAGCGGCTTTAGCAGGGGATCGCGCACGCTTCCGCAAGTGTGCGGCAGTGTGTGTCTTAGAATTTTTTTAGATTTTCGCGCTCATGGGTGCGGTTCGCCCAATGAGGGCGAACCAGCTCCGTGATGTCACAGCCCCCCCCCCACCTCCGGACGGCGCGCGGTCTAAGGCCAGGGAAAGCACCCGCTTTCCCTCAGCCTCAGCGCGCCTCCACCCGGCTGCTGCAACCTTGGACGCAGCCTAAATGATTTCTCTGTAATGATTTCTTCTTGGGGCTTTTCTTCCCCTTACCTCTTCTTCCCCTAGTGTTTCTGTCTCTCCACCCACCTCCCCCCCTCCCCGAGCAAAGGTAGTATGTCCTGGTATTTGGCTTGGATCACCTTCTTCGGTCTCGTTCCAGAGGGGTGTGCTGTCCCTCCCCCTAAAAAAGACTGTGTCACAGTTATAGTTGGGGTAGTTGTTTCAGGGACATCCTGTTCTATCTTACCCAAAACTTGAAATGTGTTAGATAATGGGATTACTGTCGCTCCTGGGACTTCTAATTTCTTTGAATTCTAATTTCTATGTTCATCCTCATCATTAACCCTCCATCTAGGGTTACGTTCGGGGCCCTTTCTATCCTTTGCTCCCTTTTCCCCATTGTTATTCTTTTGGAAATATGTATTATTTTTCATGTAATTTTGAGGAGGGTTTCTGATCCCATCGGGGTGATACCATGCCTTATTCTGTCATTCAAATCTGACATTGTTATCACCCCTAGGATACCTATTGGGCCTATCCCTCTCCATATGTGGTATTTCATGAGTTTCCATCTGAGGAGTCCCATCATTAATAACACCATTCTCATTATTTGTTCTATCTTCCACACTTCTTGTCCAATTACACTGTTTGTTACTCTCGTAATCTAACTTGTCCCTTTTAAATTTCTTTTTATTATTCATTTGGAGAATCTCATATTCATCCAATTTTTCATCCATTTCCTTTTCAAATGTAATTAAATCTTCTTCATTCATTATGGATGCAATTCTTTCCTTAGTTTTGGCTATCTGGATTCTAAGCTTTAAGACAATCAAGCCGAAGAGTAAGGGGTTAATGCTCCCCTAGCGATGCTCACTGGGAATAACCACGTTTTAAAACACAGGCATAATAGCCTTTGAAGTCTTGTATTCCTTCTCAAAAAACAGCAAATTAAATCTAGACCGCCATTATCCACACACGTCAATGATGTCACAAATCGTGTCTGTTGTAGCCATTCTTTGATAAAGCGTGGGTAACCACGCGAAACGCGTAAGAGGACTTTTTTACTGCCTCTATATGTGCCAATAAATTTTAGTACTTAACTTTATTGCTACTCTGGTCATAGTTCTATTCAAGGCAGCTGCACCGCCACCTACAATCTTCTGCATGTTTTAGACAATCAAGGCAGCCCTCTGGGTTCAACCTGTTCAGTGCTGCCTCAGACTCATTCAACAGGTCTCATCAAGTCAAGGGGATTCATCCTGTTACAAGCACCATCGTCAGAAAATGCACTCATTACATTGCAACAGAGACAGTTAATTGAAACACACAACGGGACATTCAGAAATGTGTACTGCACTAATCCGGACTCGCCCTAAACAATATTAATGCACAACTTTGCCATAACTGGACTTGGTCTGACGCTAAACCTACTCAGGACATTTATAGCCCAAGACAGACTGGTACACCCATTTGTTTCGATGGTCACCAGGATAGGGGTGATGGAACACAAGCATCTCTGCAACAGATGCTGTGCAGCTGCTTCGGGCAGGTTTCTGTGTGTAGTTGTAGATCGCTCATGCGCTGATTTCAGTGTATTTAGAGGGAGAGACTCATACTGTATATTGAATGACAATACGCTGTAGTTTGTACTGGATAGTGGAGGGTCAGGGGGTGGTGTGTGGGTTACGGTTATTTTGTAGTTAAGTTATACATGTTTTTGTTATTAATGCGTGTTATATTGTTGTACTTTGTTTACTGCACAATACATTTTTCAATACTATAAATACATTTATAAAGTTGTGAGTGGAGTACCTCAGGGATCGGTACTGGGACCCCTGCTTTTTAATTTGTTTATTAATGACCTTGAGGTTGGCATAAAGAGCAAAGTCTCCATATTTGCTGATTACACTAAATTGTGTAAGGTAGTAGAATCAGAGCAGGATGTAATTTCTCTCCAGAAGGACTTGGAGAGACCGGAAACTTTGGCAGGTAAATGGCAGATGAGGTTTAATACAGATAAATGTAAGATTATGCATTTGGGAAGCAAGAATAAACAGGCGACTTACAAATTAAATGGGGATAAATTAGGCGAATTCATGATGGAGGAGTGCTTGTAGACAGCTGTCTTAGCAATAGTGCCCAAAGTCATGCAGTAGCTGCAAAGGCAAACAAGATCTTATCTTGCATTAAACGGCAATGGATGGAAGGTGTCAGGAATCGGCGTTCTCCACGCTCCCCACACAAAGCACCCCCTTCCCGCAGGGAGTCCCTGGACACACAAAACAAACCTGCCTTACCGGCCTCCACGGCTCCTCGCCCCTGCCGCCGTCGCGGGATCACTACCCTCAGTGATTCCTCTGCTCAGCGCCGGGCGCGCCCACGTCCTCCTGCACGCACACCTGCACCATCCACTGGCTCGGTTTACGTGCGTACACGAGTTACGGAGCATGCTCAGTCTGCACACTCTTCTTCCCGTCCCCCGGACCTCAGGCTCCGCCCCCGCACACTGCACAGGCATACTCAGGTTACCAACAAGACTCACCTGGCCTGTTATGCCTGCACCAATCTGCAGTGTCTCCCTATAGCTCTTCCTGTCCCGCCTCCGTTCCTAATTGGACCTTCCTGCTTTATCTAGCTCCTCTCTGCTCTCAGTCTTTGCTCGACATAGTCTCTGTATGGAAGTACTTCAGGATTCTCTTAGTGTTTTCACAGGTTCTGACGCGGCTTGTACGACTACCCCCTCTGGCTCTCGATCTCGGCATTTCTTGGACAACGCTCACTCTGGCAACCCCTTGAACACGGCTTGGACAACGACCTATCTCCACTCTCCACTCCCTGACTTCGGCGAGGCATCCTTCACTCTATCTCTACAACTGGTACCGGCAAGTATTGTCTACCTTATTACACCTGGCCTGGCAACGCTTCATACCACACTCCGGACACGCTCCCTATGCTGCGGGTGCGTGTATTACCACTTCCCCCTTCAGCTCAGGGGACGGGTCTGGTCTGCGGGCAGCACCGGCGTAACATTATGTCGAGCCCACAAGACGCAGACCAGATCGAACTTGAACAGTTTCTCTCCAATCTGCTTCAGCAAAACCAGGCCATGGCGGATCAAATTGTGGCACTTACACGCCATGTCGCAGTACTCTCAGACAGGGTACCGACCGCGATCCCGCCAGATGTAAGCCCCCCCTCCGCAAGCGCAGTTAGCAGCTCAGATGTAAGGATTCCTCCCCCCAAGCCTTATGCAGGTGAACCGCAAGATTGTAGGGGTTTCCTAATCCAGTGTGAGGTGCAGTTTGAAATGGCCCCCCATCTCTACAATACTGATCGCAAGAAGGTAGCCTACATTTATAACCTCCTCACTGGCAGCGCCCTGGCTTGGGCTTCCCCGGTTTGGGAGCGACGTTCTGACCTTACCCAAGATTACCCGGCATTTAAAGCCGAGTTTCAACGAGTATTCGATTCTCCCACTCGTCGGGAGATGGCATCTGTTTCTCTCTTCCAGATCACTCAGGGACGGCGAATGGTGACACAGTATGCTGTGGAATTCCGGACTCTAGCAGCCGAGACTAACTGGGGACAAGAGGCTCTCGTCTCCGTATTCTGGCAAGGCCTGGCAGATCCCATCAAGGACGAACTCTCTCGCCAATCCAGGCCGGATCAATTGGAGGTCCTCATTGATTTGGCTGTCCAAGTGGATCAACATATCCAGGTACGCCGCTCTGAGCAACAGCGCACTCGCTTCCATAACTTTCAAGTTCCATTCTCCAGTACTCCCAGCAACACTCCTGCTCCCCCAAGTGCTACCATACCTCTTCGTCCTGCACTGGAGTTGCCAGAGCCAATGCAATTGGGGGTACAACGCATCCGCACACCGATACGGCAGTTCCGCCACGCCGGGGGATTGTGTTTCTACTGCGGATCCATGGAACATCTGGTTCGGGAGTGTCCACGGCATCCGGGAAACGGGAGCACCCAGTGAGTACAGAGGGGCTCTCTCTGGGTGTAATGTCTCCACGTCCCTTTTCTAAAGGTGAACTCCCTAAGAAACCTACATTTCCAGTCTCCCTTTCAGGTGATAAGTTCAAGACTTCTACTGCCGCTTTCATTGACTCAGGAGCTGGAGGAAACTTCGTGGATCTTGAATTCGCCAGGTTAAACCGCATACCACTCGTGAGAAAGAAGGTTCCCATCGCACTCGTCGGTATCGATGGACGTCCTCTTACCCCGGCCCACATCTCCTTAGAGACGGCTCCCTTGCTTCTGTCCTCACATCTGCACAAGGAGATTTTAGTTCTCGATGCTATTCACGCTCCTGGGATACCCATCACCCTTGGTCTTCCTTGGCTACAGCTTAACAATCCTCTCATTGACTGGACTTCCTCTGCTCCCATTTCCTGGAGGCCGAGGTCAGGCGAGACTCATCAACTGCTGGCCAATACCTCTGTTCCCGAAGTTATTCTACCTTCCGTTTACCATCAATTCCGGGACGTTTTCAATAAGGTACAGTCAGACCTCTTGCCGCCACACAGGACATACGATTGTCCGATCGACCTAGTTCCAGGTTACTCCCTACCCAAGTCCAAGACCTACCCCTTGTCGTTACCAGAATCTCACGCTATGGATGAATATATCCAGGAGAATCTCAAGAAAGGCTTTATTCATCACTCCAATTCCCCAGCAGGGGCTGGGTTTTTCTTCGTCAAGAAAAAGGACGGGTCATTGAGGCCTTGCATCGACTACAGGGGTTTAAACCAGATAACTATTAAAAATCGTTACCCCCTTCCCCTTATTACCGAACTGTTCGATAAATTACAGGGGGCCAAGATTTTTTCCAAGTTGGATCTACGTGGTGCCTATAACTTGGTGCGCATCAGGAAGGGGGATGAATGGAAGACGGCCTTCAACACGCGTAGTGGACACTACGAATATCTGGTAATGCCTTTCGGCTTATGTAATGCTCCCGCTGTCTTCCAGGATTTCATCAACGACGTCTTTCGTAAGGTACTCAATATTTTTGTTATTGTATACTTGGATGATATCCTGATTTTTTCCAAAGATCTCCAGGACCATATACGCCACACCTCCTACGTCCTTTCCCGTCTCCGTGAACACCATTTGTACACCAAACTGGAGAAGTGCACCTTTCATCAGACCTCTACTCCGTTCCTGGGGCACATTATTTCCGATGAGGGCTTTATGATGGACTCCGGTAAACTTCAAGCAGTCACTGAATGGCCAAGACCCAACTCTCTCAAGGCCATACAATGTTTTTTAGGGTTCGCTAATTATTATCGTAAGTTTATACGGAGTTTTTCCACCATTGTGGCACCCCTTACTGCGCTCACCAAAAAAGGAGCTGATCCTTCTGCTTGGTCATCCGAGGCCATCTCCGCCTTCGAGACACTCAAGGAAGCCTTTATATCCGCACCTATTCTCCATCATCCCAACATTGAACTTCCCTTCGTCCTGGAGGTCGACGCTTCTGATTGCGGCGCTGGTGACGTTCTTTCTCAGAGACCCGCGCCCCAAGATAAGTTACATCCCTGTGCATATTTTTCCAAGAAATTCTCGTCTGCCGAGAGGAACTATGACGTGGGTAACAGGGAACTTCTGGCCGTGAAGATGGCTCTTCAAGAGTGGAGACACCTGCTGGAGGGGTCGAAAGAGCCGTTTACTATTCTCACGGACCACAAGAACCTTCTTTACATAGAGAACGCTCGACGCCTTGGTCCACGACAGGCTCGTTGGGCTCTTTTTTTTTCTCGATTCGATTTTCACCTTTCCTATATCCCCGGGACCAAGAAAGTAAAGGCAGACGCACTCTCCCGTATACATTCTTCTGAAGAGAGGCCAGAGGAATCTTTGGAGACTATCCTTCCGCATGAGAGGATTCTCGCCACATCTTCTATCAAGAATCTTGACAAGATTTTGCACTTCCAGAGACGCATTTCCAAGGACTTGGTCGTTCCCGACAACAAACTCTTTGTACCTTCCAAATTTGTCCCAGAGGTCCTGTCTTGGGGTCACTCTTCTAAATCTGCAGGTCATCCAGGTTTTAAGAAGACAACTGATCTCATTCGTCGGAATTTCTGGTGGCCAAGGATGTCTCAAGATATTCTGGAGTTTACCCGCGCCTGTCCCACGTACGCTCAAAGCAAGACTCTCCGTCAAAAGCCTCAGGGTTTTCTGTTACCCCTTCCAGTTCCCGACCGCCCCTGGTCCCACATTTCGATGGACTTCATCGTGGAGTTGCCCAGGTCCAGAGGAATGAACACTATCTTGGTGGTCGTGGTCAGGTTCTCGAAGATGTCCCATTTCATTCCACTTAAAGGATTACCCACCTCCCCCGCCCTTGCTGATATCTTTACGGAGCAGATTTTCCGGATTCATGGGATCCCTTCGTCCATTGTTTCTGACAGAGGTTCTCAGTTCGTATCCAAATTTTGGAGAGCTTTCACGAAGAGATTGGGCATCTCTTCTTCTTTCTCTTCCGCCTATCAACCTCAGTCCAATGGACAAACGGAGAGAATCAATCAATCCCTGGAGAAGTACCTGAGATGTTTCATATCCGATTTCCAGGATGATTGGGCTCAACTCCTCTCTTGGGCAGAGTATGCCGTCAATTCTGCCAAAAACGAGTCCACCCGGGAGTCACCCTTCTTTATAATTTGTGGGTTCCATCCTCCCTGTCTTCATATCCCCAACATCCCTTCTGGAGTGCCAGCCGTAGATGAACGCATTTCTTCCCTCCAAACCGCATGGTCCAGGATTCAGTCTACCCTTCTCGACTCCTCCCGAAGAACGAAACTACAGGCCGATCGTCGTCGTCGTTCGGCGCCCAGTTACAAAACAGGGGATTTGGTATGGCTCTCCTCTAAGAATATCCACCTAAAGGTACCATCTCCTAAACTGGCACCTAAGTTCCTGGGTCCCTTCCCTATTTGCGAACAAATCAATCCCGTGGCATACCGGCTCCAACTACCACCCAGTATGAAGATTCCCAATGTCTTTCATGTGTCCCTCTTAAAACCATTTATTTCCAGTCACTTCTTTCCGGATCAGACTTGTAAACCGGATCCCATTACTGTACAAAATAACGAGGAATATGAAGTTCACTCTTTTGGATTCTCGCCTATCCAGGGGTCAGCTCCAGTTCTTGGTGCAGTGGAAGGGCTTTGGCCCTGAAGAGAGATCCTGGGTATCTTCAAAGGACATTTATGCCCCGGCCCTTCTTAAGTCCTTCAGGAAAAAGTTTCCAGAGAAACCGTTCTTGGATCGTCCTGAGGCCGTTCCTGAAAAGGGGGGTACTGTCAGGAATAGGCGTTCTCCACGCTCCCCACAAAGCACCCCCTTCCCGCAGGGAGCCCCTGGACACACAAAACAAACCTGCCTTACCGGCCTCCACGGCTCCTCGCCCCTGCCGCCGTCGCGGGATCACTCCCCTCAGCGATTCCTCTGCTCAGCGCCGGGCGCGCCCACGTCCTCCTGCACGCACACCTGCAACATCCACTGGCTCGGTTCAACACGAGTTACGGAGCATGCTCAGTCTGCACACTCTTCTTCCCGTCCCCCGGACCTCAGGCTCCGCCCCCGCACACTGCACAGGCATACTCAGGTTACCAACAAGACTCACCTGGCCTGTTATGCCTGCACCAATCTGCAGTGTCTCCCTGTAGCTCTTCCTGTCCCGCCTCCGTTCCTAATTGGACCTTCCTGCTTTATCTAGCTCCTCTCTGCTCTCAGTCTTTGCTTGACATAGTCTCTGTATGGAAGTACTTTAGGATTCTCTTAGTGTTTTCACAGGTTCTGACGCGGCTTGTACGACTACCCCCTCTGGCTCTCGATCTCGGCATTCCTTGGACAACGCTCACTCTGGCAACCCCTTGAACACGGCTTGGACAACGACCTATCTCCACTCTCCACTCCCTGACTTCGGCGAGGCATCCTTCACTCTATCTCTACAACTGGTACCGGCAAGTATTGTCTACCTTATTACACCTGGCCTGGCAACGCTTCATATCACACTCCGGACACGCTCCCTTTGCTGCGGGTGCATGTATTACCACTTCCCCCTTCAGCTCAGGGGACGGGTCTGGTCTGCGGGCAGCACCGGCATAACAGAAGGGAAGTAAACATAATTATGCCCCTTTACAAAGCATTAGTAAGACCACACCTTGAATGTGGAGTACAATTTTGGACACCACTCCTTAGAAAAGACATTATGGAACTAGAGAGAGTGCAAAGAGCCACCAAATTAATAAAGGTGATGGACAATCTAACTTATGAGGAGAGGCTAGCTAAATTAGATTTACATTAGAAAAGAGGCATCTAAGAGGGGATATGATAACTATATACAAATATATTCGGGGACAGAAGGAGCTTTCAAAAGAACTATTCATCCCACGGGCAGTACAAAAGGTTGGAGGAAAGGAGATTTCACCAGCAACAAAGGAAAGGGTTCTTTACAGGGCAGTTAAAATGTGGAATTCATTACCCATGGAGATTGTGATGGCAGATACAATAGATTTGTTTAAAAAAAAGTTGGACATCATTTTACAAAGGAACGGTATACAGGGATATACCAAATAAGTAAACATGGGAAGGATGTTGATCCAGGGAGTAATCTGATTGCCAATTTTTGGAGTCAGGAAAGATTTTCTTTTTCCCCTTATGAGATATCATTGGATGATATTTCATTGGAATTTTTTGTTTTGCCTTCCTCTGGATCAATAAACTGTAAGTACGGATATAGGATAAAGTATCTGTCGTCTAAATGTAGCATAGGTTGAACTTGATCAACGCATGTCTTTTTTTCAACCTCATCTACTACGTAACTATTTAACTATGTAACCATGTAATTTATTAATTACACAACATATATAAAAATCCTCAACTCCAACCCACCATTAACTCCCTCTAAACAATAGGGCCCTTTTATTTGCTGGCGGACTTGCTGGACTGGATGGGGAGCTCTTCCTCGTGTCGGACCTGGGGGAGGGGGTCAAGCTTCACATGGGAGGTGGCTGGGGCCTCCTTCTCCTCCTCACACTGGAGGAGTAAGATATGAAATTCTGGCTGCAGTTTTAAAAGAAAACAAAAAGTAATTTAATACACACACCATCATTTTTGTATATACTATTGTATGAAGCAGTAACACAATCAACCTGCACTTGATACATGTACAGTACTGCAAACAGCACTTGGTACAATGCACAGACAACGATACTCACAGGATCTGTGTACAATATTCTCCAATCCCCATCCGGCCCTTCATAATTGCCGTACCCCTTCTCCAGTCACTGTGGGAGGTCATGGTCCCCATCCCGCTGGTGCCAAGGAGGCCTTCCATGCTGCTCCTCTCTCCGTCTGAGCAGCAGGAGTGTATTAGCTCGGCCAGTGTCCCTCTACAAAACATACTGTACAGCAATAGAGAATTTAAACACTACAATATTGTATATACCATTTGTAAATAAACAACATGCAATTAGTATTGTAGGTACCGTATTCACACTTACTCTAGAAGGGGACAGAATCCATCAATGGTTTTCCAGTACTCCTGTCGGAACTGCCGATACATGAATGTCTGAATGTTCCAAAAGGTCTGGTTGGCTCTGTTGGGCGTCCCACTGGTGTGCTTGCCATCTTAGAATTAATTAGCAATGTCTAGTAGGGGGGCATTAAATTGTTGCTCTTTGTTACAGTATAAACAAAGCAAGAGAGGTGTGGAAGGACCTTAAAGAAATAGTCTCTTATACAAAGACAAGAAAGAGCAAAAAAGGCAGCGCACTGCCAAAAAAGCAGGAGGAGGGTCACAAGTACAATAAAAAAGTTTATTCCATAAAGGGATCAAACATCACACCCAACAGCGTCAAAAAGCACAACACCAACGCGTTTCGGGCTGCTTTTTGTTCATCTTGTTGGTGGATCAGCACGCCGTTTGGAGGAACTGCAATTGGACCGCACTGGAGGATTCGAGAGGAAGCTGAACAGTGAGTTACCCCTGTGGGTTCATGCTAACATATAAGTCAGTTTATGGGACAATCTATGTAATACACGTGTGCCAGTGGGCACTAGGTACTAGTCCCTGTCCCTTGCAAGGGATGCTGTATTAATGTCACAGTGCAGAGGTCCAGGCGGATATACATGTTTCTTATACAAAGACGCCTCAATCTTTCCCCCTCTCTGGGTATCCAAGCGTCTCTGAAAAATGTCGTGTTTTAGGTTAAAAAAAAAATAAGAAATATTATTTATTTTGCACCTGAACAATTGCCCACTGCTGAAATCAGTTCAAGTATAAAAACACCTGTTAAGTTCTGGTGCAGTTCCATAGCCTCACCGCAGGCATGGACACAGATATTCACTGTGCCATCTGACGGACACATACTGAAATGCTATTAAATAAATAAAGCCCACAAACCACGGGATGTGATTTCGTTGGCTGCCCGCGGCCGGACCGCAGTGCACAACGTGTTCTAGCGGGTGGAATCTCGTGCCTTGTCACTGTACTGAAGACAGCAAGTCTTGCTATATCTTTAGTTTAACCATTATTTCTTTTAACGCAAGAAGCAAACAATTTTAAAACGGATTTCCCAGCATTATAGCACTAACTTGAATTTTCCCCCCAAGTTTGACAGTACAAAAGCAGGCCACCTCTAAGGTCAAATGTAAAAGGATATATGGTAAAACTATATTTGATTTGTTTTTCTTTCGCTAACACCTTACCTTATGTCCAAGGGGGTGTTACAAATTAAACTAATAATTGAAACAGTTTAACAAGCTAAACTGAAAAACGTGGACCCCGACTGCATATAAAGTCTTAATAATTAATTGGACATTAGCCTCTCAATGTTAGCAATGATTAAGAAGTTGCACCAAACAATTTAGGATGCATTGGATAGCTTGTCTGTGACGGAGATGAGGTCCAATTTCTACCAGATCTTCCCAACATTGCAGAGTTATCAAGGTAGCGAGTCTTATAACCTCACAACCTCCCACTGGCTGAATGGTAATAAAACTCTTGCACGGTCTCTGTAACACAAGCTATATGTGACGAGTGAAAGGAAAAGAGAGAGGTCAGACATTAAGCAGCAGTAATGCGCATTCTGGTTATGCTTGGCCTCTTCATTGTACAGTATTACAGGGTCCTCGTACAGTATTACAGGGTCCTCGAGCACGGAGGGTGCTCAGATGAAATCCCATTGCTAACGGTGTAGATTACATCTATTGAGTAGCTGTATGTGGCGGTCTTCAAATTGGTTTAGTTGTATGAGAGGTAGTCCTTAAGTCTTGGAGGGATATTTAACTTGGCAACCTTCTCTAGTCCTCTTTGGCCAAGAGCTTTCCTCATCTTTAGCCTACAGAGCTGGGACAGGGTCCTGGGCATCCCTGTCAATGAGAGAAAGAGCAATGATTTTGCAGAAGATGGTTAATTAGGTTGGAAATTGTACCTTGATACTATCACACACTTGCAAACAAAAAGGGCAGTCAAGTCATGCAACTACAGTATATAAAAAAATAATACTATGGAGCTACGGTCCCAAAAAGGGATACATTTCAATCAATCTGTTTGTTATAAATAATTCAAATGTAATCATAGCAAGATAACGTCAGAATGATTACAAGTACGAGTACATGAGTACAAGTACGCACAAGCATACATAAGTATACAGATAGATAAATATATGCATGAAAAGTATCATAACAGGAAATTATTTATAAAATGTTTTATCAGGACGAAATATATTGAGAGTTACCGCTCGTTTTCAATTATGTCCTGGGCACAGAGATATGATGACAGATACGTGGTCATAAAAAAATAGTCATGCACACCAAAAATGGGAAAAGTAAAACAAAGGTAACAAAAAAAGAGGTCATTTAATGATTAAAAGAAGTCAAGATGTCAGGGCAGCATCTAAGGTTTCGGCGCAGACAGGCACCTTCATATTAGAAATACATGGTTACATTAAGTGAACGGGGTTATACATTATGTATAAAGACATTGCATGAACAGTTTAACATATGTTATCTTTTAGGCGTATGATACAGTTACAGACCAGATTAAAATGCGTATTTTGGAGGGAAAAAAAACTTCACCATGAAAGCAAGATAAATTCCAGGCAGACACGCTAGGAAAGAGGCTCAACGTTACAGGCTGCAAAAATGCCCTTGTCAAGAGACGTATGTTTCATGCATGAATTTATCCATTTGTATGCCTCTGTATTCTTTTACAGCTTTTCCCAGTTTCTTGCTATGATTACATTTGAATTATTTATAAAATGATTGATTGAAATGTATCCCTTTTTGTTTGGCTATTTATTGTGGTGACCGTAGCCCCATATTATTACTTTTTGTATAGGTACATTTAATGGTGTGGAGAGACAACCTTTTGAGTATATGCCAAAAGGCACAGCTACAAAACAAAATAAACAATTACAGAGAATATAACATAGATACTACTTTCACAAGGCACCTAAAAGTTGCCGTCCTGCCTATGAGAAGTGAACCATGGACAGTGGCATGTTTCATAGGTTACATGTAGCTGATGTAGATCTGTTCTTTGAGGGCAAATTATAACATTAAACAAACATAAATTGTTGCTATGCATGAATCCAGAGTTCCTGGAAACAATAAGTAAATCAATTACTGTAAAATTAATTTACCTTTTCTTAAAAAAGACAGTTAAAGTTGCAGACCAAGCAATATACTACGTGTTTTTTTTTTTTTAATAAATCAGTTCTGTACTATGAGAAAATACTTGTAGCATTTTTTTTTTAAACAACTCTGAAATTCCATTTTTAATGTATTATAATGTAATAAACATTTTTTGTTTCTATAGCAACCATTTACAAAGTCACATTCCCTTCCTCTTCTGAAGCTCTGGCACACCCTTTTTGAGCCCTGCCCTCTCTCTAGAAGTGCACCAATTGTATCTAGTCACTGCCTGGTCACATGATCTTCCCCACATAACTTTACATCTTTGGTCGTCTTCTGCTGCACTGACAGCCATTTACTGATCCACCGAGCCAAATCTTCGCCGATTGATCACAGGAGAACGGATCGATCGGCAATTTAGCTAATTACTAATTAGCTAATTGTGTGGATTGTATTGATGCACATATTAGAGGGGGGGGTGGAATGTTTAAAAAAAAAAAAAACAACAAAAAATGGCAGCTTTGACTGCTGCTCTAAACAGGTAAGTCATTAAAAAAAAAAAATAATACTTGATCCTCTCAATTGGACAGGCGCTGTGATCCAAAGGTGTAGTAAGCAGGCTGGTAATAGCCCCATCATATGATAAAGCCGCCTACAATGCATATGGGATAAAGTATTTCTCGGAAATATTTCAGAGCAACCAAAAATATTATACACCAATATCTCTGCAAACTCCTGGAGGATTTCCAAACACACCATAAAAAAACAGGAAACTTTAAAACAAAAAAGACCTTATAAGTGGGATTGCACCTGCTCAATTGTGATATTCTCCCCACCTGTATAGAAGAGATTATAACAAGTTCAGTCCTCTTTCACTCAGAACCAGTTCACTGCTCCAAGAGAAACCAGCAAAGCACAGTGACAACATACTTCCCCCCCATGGGTTGATTTTGATATGGAGAACCAACTTACTTTCATAATACTCAAAACATTTGGCAGAGGGACTGTTTGACCAGGTATAGTCTGAAGGCCTTTTATTCTGGTTGTCCCTGGCATACACGTTTCCTCCAAATTCAACCAGCATCTCGATCAGATTCTTATTCTTCACCTTTGCTGCATGGTGCATGGCGGTTTCATGGAGCTTTGCCGCGTTTACATTGGCTCCTGTGACAACCAGAGACATGAATTCACTAAAATACGAATTGCTAAGAATGTATTTATTCAACTTACCACTTATATAGCGGCTCTTTTATAATACAATAAAAAAAATACTGTAACCAAATCAATAACATACGGTGAAAACGCATCAATAAAAGGGCTACAAACTAGTCTTTAGGTTCATCTCAGAAATTACTTCTTTATGTAGAATGACATTACACAAAAGCCACTGGTATTGCTGATATTACTCAACAATTCTCCTGGTGAAAAATATCACTAAGACCAACAGCAGCAAATTGTCATCATGTGATTTATGAAAATACATTTTTATTATTATTATTATTTCAGACTGGACAATGCTGAAAAAGTAAATCTGTGGTTGATTATCACATACTCAGGTACTGACTTTTAGAACACATTTTCACTTCCTGTTACAACACATTTTCACTTCCTGATAGGCCAAGTATCCATAGTTAGGGGCCGGGCCCGCTGCAAGGGGGGGGGTCGAGAAAAACCCCTGCTCTCAAGAAAATTGAGAGCAGGAGTCGCGACGGAGCGCTAGGCCACGCCCCCCGGTGGTTCAGGCAATGAGGGCGAACCTGCCGGGTGACGTCACGACCACGCCCCGTCACTCCCCCTCGTCTTTCCCCCTGCAGCTCTCTGCAGACCGGTGGACTCGGCTGCACGCGCAGCCTGCCTCGCAGGCGCGTGTGCAGCGCAGGCAGCGGGGCCGCAGCCTTATATTGTTTATAGGACGCCTGCATGATGATATGTACAGCGCTACATTGAACATTGTCAGCACTATATAGAATTATTTAATTCTCCTCATGTCTTCCCTGAGTAAATCTGGGCAAATCATTTAAAATGCCAAATGTTGATGAATTGGTATGTCTACCACAACACATCTCAACTTTTACAGAGCCTCAAATTCTCTACAGGAGATTGATCCTTGACGTGACACCTGAGTGCCAAGAAGTTATTCAGTTGCACTAGGTCAGGGATGGTCAACTCCAGTCCTCAAGGGCCACCAACAGGTCAGGTTTTAAAGGATATCCTAGCCCAGGGGTGCGCAAACTTCTTGAGCCGCGCCCCCCTGCCCGGGAGCAGCAGCGTTTGCGCCCCTCCCCCCCCCTCTACAAGCACTCAGCGTCAAATGACATCGCGGGTCATGTGACCCCGCTGCAACATTTGACGCGTGTTGTCATGGCGACACGTGACGTCACATGACCCGCAGCGTAATTTCACGTTGCGTTGCCGAAGACCCGGCCAAGACAAGGTAAGGGAGTTAGAGGCCTCACACCTCCCCCTGGCATTTCATTTAAATGCCGTGGGGAAGAGCGCGGGGCCCCTGTAACCGCCGCACCCCCTAGTTTGCGCTCCGCTGTCCTAGCCAAATGTATTGCCCATTTCCCTTCACTTTCATGTAGCTCCAATCTGCAAGCGATTTACTACCTCGGTATTTACTTTTCTGCAAAACGTTATGCGTTTTGGATTAGGTCGTGTTCCCCTCTCGCACACAAAGTATCTACTTGTAACTACAGCATTATACAAAACACACAGAACGGATTGGGAAAGCAGATTTTGACAGCTTTATCTCGAATGGATGTCCATTTGAAAACAAAACGTGCCACATTAAATCAGTGCTTTCAATGTATTGCAAATCCAATATATTTTGTGACGTTGGACTGCAGCAATGCCCAATGTCGTGGAGGAGTTGAGCTACTGCACTAAGTCTGCCTTTCTGCAAGCAATGTGGCAGTGAGTATGTTGAAATGATGTATGATATATGGCCATATACCAGCGTTGAGTAAGGCTTTGGCACAGTCCAAATGCTCCATGGCACAGGCTACATGCAACGGTGTTCCAAAATGGCAGTCATGAGCTTCTAGATTTGCACCCACATCGATCAAGAGCTTCACACATTCAGGTTTACCTGTAAAACAAGTAGGCAAGGTAAACCGATTATAACTCACTTAAAAAAACAATGCCCACAGAACTTGATTTAAATTGCAGCCTAATGGGCATTAACAATCAATAATGTATATTGCCATTTAGAAAAAACAGTTCATTTAGATTGTGAGGCACCTAATTAAATATAAAGTCTCTCCTGCACTGCAGAAAGTTTTAGTCCCATCCATAGAATGGAGCTGAACGCTTTTCCAGCACTGGGAATTTGTTTCACAACATCCTGAAGGAGGGGCCATAGCGTACCTAATTTACTGTAACATTTACAAAGTGTGACACAATCTGTGATATACCTGTATGGAGATCAAATAAATAATACATATATTGTATGTGCAAAATTGAGAGGGAGTCGTGGTTGTTACATTGTTTCTTTAGGATTATAATGAGCCTATGTCTATGTAAGTGTGCTCATTGGCCCGTCATTTCCCAGAATCCCTGGCTGCAGTGGAAGCACTGTATGCTAGGAGATAATGGGGGAAAGCCGGGTTGCAGACCTGTCCGAGACATGCGATATGTGCTCACAACGTGGGATTTTTATTTACGATCTATGTAAGTGAGAATACATACTGCTCACCGCTCATGCACGCTTCATGGAGAGGGGAAGCAGTAAACAGTTGAGGGTTCACATTGGCCCCATGATCTAAGAGAAGCTGCACACACTCCAGACTCCCTGCAGAAGCGGCGTCACAGAGCGGTGTACTCCCATCTATATTCCTGGCTTCCACCTACATAAAGACAGCATACAGGGGCCAATGTGCACAAGTCTTAAAAAAACATGGAAAGCGTTATTATTTACTGCGATATGAAAATCTAAGCGCCAAGGTTTATTTTTAAAAATGGGAGAAAATGCAACTGTATACAAGCTCGATTTCTGCCTAGTACAATTTGGAAATGTCCACAACCCAGAGCACAGGATATTACACATTAACTGTGCGGCTTTCAGTGCTCTTACTTGGCAACTTTTACACTTTTAAAGTGTAACCAAAGACAGGGCTTCTTAAAGCAACAAAAACGTGTGAAATCTTATCTGGGTTTTTGTTGTTAAATAAATCAGCTATGTAGTATTAAATAATACTGCATTTTTTTTATTATTATTATTCAACTTTAATGCCATTTTTAATGATTTTTAAAGCATCCTTTGATTTCTATAGCAGGTTTTGGCCCACTTCCCCAGCAGTGCAAGATTTTTGTAACACTTTCCTGTTTGTGATCATTTGTTGCCAATATTCCCAGCAGTTTGAGCTGCGAACTGTAACAATACACAATGTTACCTTCGTAATATAAGAATACATTGTAGCTGCTGAGTTACTGACTGAAGCAGCCATTATGTTAGACACACAATCAGGATTTTACAGATTTATAACAGAAGCACCAAACGATTACCAGCTAAGGTAACAATGTAATACATATAATTCTACATTGTCACATGCTTTTCATATACAAATAAGAAAAAAACTAAAGGGGGAATGTAGTATTGCTGCTTTAAAAGGTGTTTCATAAATGTTCTTTTATAAATCGACCAAGGAAAAGAGCGCAATTTTGTGATCCATTGGGTAAATGATTTAAGTTCATAGAGCCGGCAATAAGTGTTCACTTTATACATCCAAAGTTGAAAAAAACCAAATGGAAGGCAAAGGTGAGTGTATAGAAATCTGTATGTAAATAAACAATAATAGAAACATATATTAGTTAAAAATTGCCTACTACACTATTTTTCCTGCCTTTTTAATCTTCCCTTCCTTATTTTGTGCTCCCAGTTATTTTTGATTGGAGATATGTTCAGGGGTGGCCAACTCCAGTCCTCAAGGGCCACCAACAGGTCAGGTTTTCAGGATATCCCTGCTTCAGCACAGGTGGCTCAGTCGAAGACTGATTGAGAAACCCGTGCTGAAGCTGGGATTGATTGAGCCACCTGTACTGAAGCTGGGATAATATAAGGAGAGAACCGGTGCTTCAGAGATTGTGTCAATATGATGACATAAAACTCCTCAATAGGACTCCATATACAGATGCAGCGGCAATTATTTTAACAAATCACGCGGTGCATACCCCGGAATACCCATGTCATGGCGCGGGATTGCTTCCAACCGTACCGCCTTAATACGCGAGTGCATAAAATGGCATTTTAGTGTTGTGGCTTTTAAACACCTGAAATTGACACAGTAGCACAGTACTGTACACATTACAATTCATTCATTTAATTGTACACAATCCATGAAATTCAAACAAAGCAACCGCGATAAACACGTGTGCCTGGGGCGATTGGCCGCGTTCATGCTGCATGGAGTACAGCAGCGCACACGAAAACGGCGCCGTAATTTCTTAAAATAATGGCTGCTGCATCTGTAGATTCTTGAAAATAGCAGCATCCTATAGCCAGGGAGTGGGGAACTACTACCTAGTGCCATAACCACACAAGATAACAGTACCATATTTGGTGCTAAATGTGAAAACAGGACTGAAACAGCTCACTCAGTGGGTGGCCATGTATCCTGTCCATCATAGGAGTCCTAGGGAAGATCAGACGGTGTGCAGAATCTGCCAGAGAGGTTGAACAGGGAAAAATAAAAATCAGGCAGAGCACTGCCACAAATAAATCTGGAGGAGGCTCACATTAGAAAAATAAGAAGCTTAATTGGATCATTAAAGACCCCTGATACAAAAAACCGCACCTACGCGTTTTGGGCCGTGCACCCTTTATCAAGGTTTTTATCAGGATATCCCTGCTTCAGCACAGGTGGCTCATTCGAAGACTGATTGAGCCACCTGTGCTGAGGCTGGGACTGATTGAGCCACCTGTACTAAAGCTGGGATATCCTGAAAACCTGACCTGTTGGTGGCCCCTGAGGACTGCAGTTAGCCACTCCAATACTAGTTGATAGTATATGTTGAACCTGAAACACCCCTAGACTTTACCCTCAGAGGATTCTGGGTAAGAAGAGAGACTGTGTTTGTTCATAAGAAGAAAGACTGTTTAAGACTTGGACAGTGGAATCCAGCAAATAATGAGTTAATGTCTCAGAGACAAGGCAATATGAAAAAGCCAACCTTGGAATTCCTGACACAGGACAGTGAGAGACTTACACCGTGCATCCCACACAGCTAGGCCCAGCAACAGATAACACAATACTTACACCATGCATCCCACACAGCTAGGCCCAGCAACAGATAACACAATACTTACACCATGCATCCCACACAGCTAGGCCCAGCAACAGATAACACGAAACAAAGGAGATACAGTTATGGAAGAAAGGAGGTATTTGGAACATGCACAAAGAGAATGCAAGTATGTTGTAAGAATGATTAGTGTGGCAACTTTTCTAAGATATAAGTATACACCCTGAATAAGATCCCTTTGTCCTGATCAGAGAAGAGTACTCTTGATTGCTTTGTCCTGCCCGCAAAGGACAGAGCCGGCTATTTTACTCTTATTGATGCTGCGCTCATAATAAACTATGTCTACTCTTTGAACACAGCTCTGTGCCAGCCTCACCTTACAGTACAATAGGGCCCCGCTTCTTGGCGATCTGCCAATACGGCAGGGGGCCGCCATATCCGCTTATGCGTAGAAGGGGGAGCGGCCGAGTTTGCGCATGCGCAGAAGGGGGAGCTGCCGAGTTTGCGCATGCGCAGAAGGGGTGAACGGCCTAGTCTACGCATGCACTGAAGGGGTAGGAGACACTGATAATCGTCGGTAGACATAGAAAATGCTATGTTCCGCTTCTCAGCGATTTTCGCTTTCCGGCGGCACCCTGGAACGGAACCCGCCGTATGAGCGGGGCCCTACTGTATATGACCTGCACACAACAAACATATACTACAAACGAACACAAACGGAGCCCAGTGCTACATCCAATGGCAAAAATATGCATATGCATGATTGTGACAGATCTAATTCTTCCTAGTATTGTCCAGGTAAATAAGAATTTCAATCGGATTTTGAACCATGCAGCTGAATATGACAGATCAATTATGATGATTCTTCCAAGTATTGTACAGGTTATTAAGAATTTTAGTCAGTGTTAGGACTTGTGAATTATGGTCATGCCGTGGAGGGGCTCACAGGCTTACAATGCTTTGGCCAAAGTGTTAAACTAAATGACCCTTTTATTCAAGAGATATATTGGTATTTCACTGTGTTATGTTGCCATTGGATGTAGCACTGGGCTCTGTTTGTGTTCGTTTGTAGTATATATTGCCATGCCCAGTAGCACACCTTTTTGACATTTATATACATATATATTTATATACATACATATATATATATATATATATATATATATATATATATACACATATATATATATATATATATTGTGGTAACTTTTGGGGCTTAAATGAGCTTACTGGGTATCTGTGTGATTTTTTACACAACAAACATAGCAATAACAACACAATGATCATGATTTAAAAGAAGAAAAGGAATTTATTTTACCATCTCATTAGGACCCATAGGGGCACAGGCATGAAGTGCCGCTACTAGTGATTGCACCCGGTTATAATGGGAGTGGAGTGGGAGCTAACACCGGATAACCCGTACTGGCACTTCATGCATGTTCCCCATAGTCTGACCGGTACAAATCCAGAATTGTTTTCTTTGTTACTGAACATTATCATCTCGATCACATCCCCTTAATGGATTCTGAACTCTTTCCAAATGTTACAACTAAAGAGCTAACCCATATACATCTAAAAGTGTTTATAAAGCTTGTGAGAACTGTTCCCTTGTTGAACTTATTAGTGTGCATTTTTATTTCCATATACATGGTCTCCAATTCTCACACTGAATAATCTTATTGTTTCACCAATATATTGAAGTCTACAAGGACAATCACATACACAACAACATTTAAACAACAGTTAATCCTAAATTCCTGTTTTGTGGCCTTTATGTTATAATTGGCCTTATGTTGACACATTTTGCATTTTCTACAAATGTAATTACCAATTGTTTTTTTTAACAACATGCATTCTGACTACAATTATAACATTTTCTGACAGTGTTTTAAAGTGGCAATCCACGCAGCACTATAAAAAATAATTACCTAAGCTGCCAATCGATTCGTTCTCCTGTGACCGATCAGCAAAGATCCTGCTTCCTAAGGTTCACTAAATGGCTGCCTTTCAATTTCAGGTTTTCAACCAATCCTTCAGACAGTCCAACTCAGCAGCTACAATGCATTCTTCAAATACTAAGGTAACATTATCTAGTGTTACAGTTTGCAGCTCATACTGCTGGGAATATTATATATGACAAAAATACACAGTGAAATACATATATATTCTTTTGAAAATGGGTCATTTATTTAAACCCTTTGGCCAAAGCATTATAAGCCTGCAAGCCACATCAAGGCAAGACCAAATATGCAGGTCCTAACACTATCTGATTTTCCAGCTGGTCTCAGCTTTTTGGAGGTTAGTGGCCATTCCCCCCCCCCCCCCTTCCCAGGGTTTAAGCTCGCCCCTCCCCACTTTCCAAGTTAGCAGGTCTTTTTTATGCTGCTGGGTTTGGACAGATCATTCTCGCTCCAAATATGGGGGTCAATGAGAATTTTAATCAAGTAGTGTTATGGCTGTGTGTTATGGCTGTGTAACATCTTAAGTGTCACATTTAAAGTGTCTGTAGAGTTAAATTTTGGAGTTGAAATTGAAGGGGAAGATTAGAGGAAGATCTGGACTCTGAATAACAACAACAACAAACAACAACTTTGCAACTGTGAGAACTTCACTTTCTAAACGCTGTGATTATTTGTATGCTTCCTATTCTCCAATAACTGAGAAGTCTCTCCTCCTGCATCTCATTATGCCCTCCCTATTGCTTTTTCTTTTTACGGTTTCCTCACTCCTTTGTGAACGTCTCTGTTCTCTCCAACTTCCCCACTGCACCATTATTTATATACCTCTCTCCCAACAACTTCTTTAACCCTCAATAACAAACACCCACATAAATCCTCTATTCACACCCTCTACTCCTTCCTGCTGCTGGAGATCTTTTTCACATGATGAGCATAAGGATTATTCCAAATATACTCCATTTCCCAAAGTCCCCAAAATAACCCGACATAATTTGAGGCAAAACGTGTGACCATAAAACCATCTGCAAAAACAGTGTTCTAAAAGAAAGCATTGTGCTCTACAATTAATTCAATACTATCGAATGTAAATTATTTCATCAGAACATGGAGTTATTCAGATTTTAACACTGTGAAACTGCCTGCAAACTATCTGGGCGACTAATAGGAGGTATAGAGTGTAGCCCACGATACATTCTACACCAGTCCACTGTATCACGTAAATAAGCGGGTACTTTACAAACTAAAAGGAGAAAGGTTCACGGTAATAGATTAAATCCCTGAAATTATGGGGTGCCCTGATTAATGTGAATATCTTTTATTCCACTGTTCCCTGATCTTTCAAAGGGGCTTTTTCTAAAAGAGGAGAATATAGAACTAAAATGAGAAAGCAAAATTACTCCCAAGGTCATCTTCGTGTAATTTGATGCATCGTCAAAATGTTATCATCTGACGTTATACAATGTTCCTGTTCTATTTATCTCCCAAGTATTTTTCACATACTTGCGACCTTGATGATGTCTTTTAGGTTCAATGACTTACAGATAACTGGATGCACATCGCATACCGCCACATCAAACATAATGGCATACACTGGTGCTGCGTAGGGCTACCAATTCATTACCACAGTATACTCTGAAGCAAAAATAGAATAGAAGCATAACGCCCGCACCAAAGACAGGAAAAGCAGTTAATGCGTAACTCTTCATTTTAATGCGTTTACTTGTTGAAATTATCAGGACAAACGTTTTGGAGTAGCAGGACCTTTGTCAGAATGTCCTCCAGGAACCCATCGACTGTGGCATACATATACCTCATTTGACAATGCATTGGAGATACTGAGGGATTGTTTGATGTCTGCTTGGCTTGGAGATACTGAGGGATTGTTCGATGTCTGCTTGGCTTGGAGATACTGAGGGATTGTTCGATGTCTGCTTGGCTTGGAGATACTGAGGGATTGTTCGATGTCTGCTTGGCTTGGAGATACTGAGGGATTGTTCGATGTCTGCTTGGCTTGGAGATACTGAGGGATTGTTCGATGTCTGCTTGGCTTGGAGATACTGAGGGATTGTTCGATGTCTGCTTGGCTTGGAGATACTGAGGGATTGTTCGATGTCTGCTTGGCTGGCCAAGAAGGACATTGAGATGGGTTTCAGACACCTCCAAATTCACACATCTTGTTTTCCCTTGTTGGATTGTCAGCTGGAAGGCGGTTTTTATCTTGACAAATGCCTCCCTGTGGGACGTTCCATCTCCCGTGCATATTTTGAGGCATTTACCGCATTCCTCAAGTGGGTTTCAAAATAAAACCTTATCTCGTGAGTGAGGGGTTTAAAGGTTAAGTCTCGGGCTGGGGTGTAAATCTTGGGGGGTGGGGTGATATTCTTATGAAATGTATTTACATATATATTATGATTCATTATTACGCTTAGCTTTTTGTACAAGATCAGCACCTATACATGACTTGTATTTATCAAATCCTACTACAGTATATTCAAACAGTATAATGTATTTATGTGGATAAATTGTATTGATTGTATTTTATGGATAATTGATATTCAATCAATACAATTTTAAAAAAAATTGATGGTACAATTAGTTGGTAATTGTTAGGGCTAAATAAGGGACTGTAGATTTCCAGTTGCTGCCCCCGAGGAAGCGGTACTCCATATAACGCATAGGGGTAAGCAAGCTACGAGTCACAGCATACAGTCACATCATCACGCTTGTATTCAGCTGGCGGGCAGCCATTATATCAAGGAGCAACGATGACACAGTTTGGGCTGCCAAGACTCTTCCCTGCACCACAGTGGAGATGGGTAGGATTCATGTCTATTTTATGAATTGATAAAACAATGTGCAACTGTATATACATGTGATTTTTAAAAAACTATTATTTATATAGAAATGTATCTATATATATACACACACACACAGTCACAGTCACAGTCACCTTTGCCTTCCATTGCCCCCTTTCCTTGTTTCTCTCCCCCCGCCCCCCACTTTGGAGGTGAAGTAGGCGGGTGTTTGCTAGTGAAGTTGTAATCAGCGTGCTAGATACGTGGTGTTTGCAGAAGGGTCACTTTATACATTGTGTGAGGTTATTCCCTTACTTTGCATAAACATGGGCTCTATTTTAATGGCTCGTCTTGTCAAATCGGTAAAATTATGTGAACGATGCTTATCTAAATATTGGGAATTAATTATATCGATTCATGATCTGCACACCTTGACTATGTTTTCTTTGTTATGTTCTGTCAGCACATTTAGGTTTACAAACCTGGGCACCTGCAGCAAGCAGCAGTTTCACACACTTAGTGTGGCCATGCAGAGCAGCTTCATGCAAAGGTGTTATGGAGTCCACTCTAAATAGGTTCACGCAGACGCCACTGTCAATCAGCTGCTGAAGCTGCAGTACGTAGCCATGTCTTGCTGCATCATGAATCGGTGTCCTGTCCGCCCAGTTTCCTGTAAAAAAAAAAAAACCACAATTAAATTGGACGTAAATGATGAGATTTTTGGCAATAAAGGAGAAGATACAGTAGTGTAATAGCAATAATATGTGTACTAGAAGTGCACAGCCCGAGCAGAGATTAACCTTTGGCATCTTATTTGTATATATTCCAAAGCAGCCATGCGGTTCAATTCAAAAATCACCATTTTGACACTTATGGACAAACCCATCACAAATCGTATCTTCGGACTATATAGAATGACCCCCTTATGTCTTCCTCTGATTGATAGATAAAAACGGAAATAGCCGTGTTAGTCCAGTTGTGATAGTGCAGAATAAATTAGTTTTCCAGTATTAGGAGACCTAGAAGAATTCTTCAGAAGACTACGACTGAAAGGATATTTCCACAAAAGAGAGCACCCCCATAATGACGGAGAACAACAAGAAGACGACCTATTTCACTCCACCAACAGGACGCAACGTCAAACTAGACGGCTACATACAGAGCTTCAGATCGCGAGTTTCCCCACTAGCATCAGTACAGCAGAAAAAAACTATGTACAATCTATCCCCCATGGAGAGATCTGCAATCAAGGAACTGCAAAACAACCACAACATCACCATCAAACCAGCAGATAAAGGAGGTGCAGTGGTGCTTATGAATACAAATAAATACATAGAAGAAGGCAATAGACAACTCACAGACAACACCTACTACAAGAAACCCACACGTGATCCAACCCAGGAATATACCAAGCAACTCATGAATCTCATCAAGTCATTCCCTAACCACCTGCAACCACAATTGAAGCAACAAATAAATGACAACCCAGGAGTTGGGATCTTCTACATGCTTCCCAAAATCCACAATCCAGGAAACCCCGGCAGACCAATTATAACAGGAATGGATACAATCATTGAACAAATATCAGGCACCAACAGCTTCATGTGTAAAAAAGGGGGTGTGAGGCGCTTCTAATAGAGGTGCAATAAATATAAACTTGTGAATAATAAACCTTTTAAGAAAAAGTGCTCATTAATTATAAGTGACTAATTTAAATAATAATGAACTTCGCTGCTCAATCATCTAGGGAGAAGATCCAGTTCCTCCTGTCGTTGATTGTAGGGAGAATCTTGTGGGGAGCGCAGATGTCACAATATGTGGGGAAAGAAATATATATAGTGTAGAAAGTTCTACAAAATAAACAATCTATTCATAGAATCACGATTGGGAACTCACACTTTCCCAGTGAAAGATCAGCAGTGGATATAATATTGAAGACTCTGTCAGTGTGAAGTGTCAGGAATCAGCAGGATGGTCCATTTGGCACTATGTGCATAGACACATAACAATAATGATGCGCAGCTTGTGTATGCCACCAGCCCTGCTCCCGAAGTTGCGTCGCGTCACTTCCGGTCGGTCCGTCGCGTCACTTCCGGTTGCCATCGATCGCAGGAATGGAATCACTGGGTAGAGGGGAGGTGCTGAATACACGTCTCAGGCTGCTGCAGGTTCAACTCAACGCGTTTCGCTGGCTTGGCAGCTTCGTCAGGAGTTCAATCTTGTGTATGATCAGGCCGGGTCCAGTAGATGTCGGTAGGGGTGGGAGGAAGGTGGATGCCGGTGGGGTAGGGGTGAGAAGTGTATTCAGCACCTCCCCTCTACCCAGTGATTCCAATCCTGCGATCGATGGCAAACGGAAGTGACGCGATGCAACTTCGGGAGCAGGGCTGGTGGCATACACAAGCTGCGCATCATTATTGTTATGTGTCTATGCACATAGTGCCAAATGGACCATCCTGTTGATTCCTGACACTTCACACTGACAGAGTCTTCAATATTATATCCACTGCTGATCTTTCACTGGGAAAGTGTGAGTTCCCAATCGTGATTCTATGAATAGATTGTTTATTTTGTAGAACATATTACACTATATATATTTCTTTCCCCACATATGGTGACATCTGCGCTCCCCACAAGCTTCTCCCTACAACCAACAGCTTCATACAAGATACCGCAGATTTTCTCAATAACCTTAACAACATCAACCAACTAAGGGAGAAGGAGAGGTTCAGTGAGTAATGACACTGACTGGCACTGAGAGTATGAAGCAGGGGAGCCTGGTTCAATTCCCAGTGTCGGCTCCTTGTGACCTTGGGCAAGTCACTTTATCTCACTGTGCCTCAGGCACCAAAAACATAGATTGTAAGCTGTGACCTGTGCCTGCAAAACGTCTCTGTTAAGCGCTGCGTACAACTAGCAGCGCTATACAAGAACATGCTTAACAAATAAAAATAAATAAAAAACTACCACCCAACACACTGTTAGTTATCATGGATTCTAGTTAACATGGATCCCTTTACAGCAAGCTCCCCCACAAGGATGGTATTGAGGTATGCTTGCAATTCCTTACAACATCTCCCCTGGATCAGAAATACAGCGCTGATGTAATGACCAAACTGCAAGAATACATCCTCACACACAACTACATCAGCTTCAACAAAGAAATGTACCTACAACTAATGGGTACTGCAATGGGTATCAAGATGGCACCGCAATATGCCAATATTTTTATGGCAAATCTTGAACAAAGTTTCCTAACTACATGACCCCACAAACTCTACAAATAAGACAGATACATTGATGACCTATTTATAATATGCCTACAAATTAGAAGGATAATGCTGCACTCCCCCCACCCAAAAAAATAAGACAATACAAATACCGGTGCTCCTGGTGCAGGAATCTCTGCTTGGTACCCCAAATTGTTCAGATAGAAGGGATACAAGCCAAAGTCTATTGCCAGAACTATTACATCTGCACTAAAAGCCCCACAAGACCACCTGCTACAATACAGACAGAAAGAACCTACCACACGCATACCACTAGTGGCCACATACAACCCTACCCTAGAGGGAATGCGAAAAATAATCAAACATCTGCAACCCATGCTGGCAGAGCATGTGACATTAAAAGAAATCTTTCCCAAACCTCCCATTCTTGCGTTCCGGCAACCACCAAACAGAAATTAGTCAACAGAAAACTTCACAACAAACTTAAAGACACTGATACAAACATATATTCCAAGATCTCACAGCCAGTCACAACCATAGAACACTCAATGTTAAAGGATCATATTGCTGCACATCCAGGAATGTAGTTTATATGATTCAATGTAACAAATGTGACCAAGGATGCTACATTGGGGAAACCAGCCCAAAACTTCAAGGCAGAATTAATATGCACAGACACTCTATACAACACCACGAAGAAGGAAGATACCGCTCACCAGTGGGACATCATTTCTCACAACCAGATAATTCCATAAAGGATTTAAAAATCAAAATCCTCAATGGAATGTTTAAACGCACCCAAGAAAAGGAAAAGGAAAACATAAATTATAAGACTCTTTGACACCAAAACAAGAGGACTTAATGCAGATAGGGGGTTTCTCACACACTATCATAATTGTTTGTCATTATCTTGCCTGCCTGTCTCTCTGCCAATGTTCTTAGCCTTTGTCAAAATGAAGGTGAATTATTTTCCCAAAATAAGGGAAACATTGGAGCAAGATAGGCACCAAACTTCATACATCCCCTTACAATATGTGCACTCGCTAATGAAACTCCCCAAATAGCACACAACGTGTAAATGTAGCAAAGTGCCTTGACACAGTAACGCAAAGTGAACATTTCTCTTTGCAGCACATTTGCCTTACTACACAGACTCCATAAAGTTAAACAGACATATAGATAAGTGTGTAAAAAAATAATAATATATTATATATATGTAGCCAGGACTATTTCTGACTACGAGTCTGCCCCATCCTTGCAGTAAGGCCTGGTAAAGAACAGGTTGCCAGGAGTTATCATGGGTTTTCCCTATTCACAGTAGCTTCTAGATTGACAGGGGAGGCGGTGGGACTAGGCCTGTGTGTGTCCAATCACTTGTTTCATTCCTGGTACCTACTTCCCTTGTACTTAAAGAGCAGCACTGCTACATTTAATCAGCGCCTCTATCTCCTTGAGAGGCTGGTCCACCCTAACAACTATGCAAGGCTCTGCCAAGTTTCTACTCCCTCCCCTAGGGGAGTGGATGGGAGACTATACCCTTTACTCCACCAGGGATTAAGGGAAGAGCATGGACTGCTTCGGGTGCCCTTGGCCTGGAGTGGAGGTCCAGGGTACATCCTGAGGGTGAAGCCCCAATTAGTGTGCGGTGTATGCTGCAACATCTGCCAGTGCACTGAATAAAGTGTTCCTGTTGAAATATATCCTCTTGCCGGAGACTGCAATCTATCAGGGGGAGTGGAAGTGAGTTCTCCTGCAGGGATTGTCCCCACATCCCTGGAGCCTGCAAGAGATGGAGGCGCTGTCACCTTGACAAATAATCAGTTACCACCCCAGAAGCCTGTCCTGTTCTCCTCCACAACACAGCGCAGGTATGCACCACACCACACTGTGTAGTAGTGGAATCTCCCAGAGGGTGGGGGAAACACCGCTATATATATGTATATATATATATAAATATATATATATATATATATATATATACTATATATATCAAATAAAAATATTACTTGTGAGCACATTCACGTCTAAGGCCTAGGACATAGTAAAATCAGCGTCGCTGAGGCGGGCTGAACCGCGCTGAACAGATGCACAAAGCCCCTGCATCTGTAATCAGCGCGGCTATATTTTCTCCCTCCGCATGCGTGCTGATGCGTGCGGAGGCTCAGAAAATCAGAAGAAACAGGCAAGCTTGACATTTTGCTGCTTGGGGGAGCGGAGGAGCGGTCACGTGACCGCTCCCATCCAATTGGGCTGCAGCCGGCATTTTACCTACTGTGTCGGTGAGATAGCAGAGCCACCAGACCAGGCAGAGTAGAGGCAGCACAGAGGTGTGTGTGTGTGTGTGTCAGTGTGTGTGTGTGTGTCACTGTGTGTGTGATTTATGTATGTGTGTGTGTGTGTGTGTGTATGTGTGTGAATATATTTACCAAAGTTGCACAATGTTAATAAATAATTTATTCTCACAACATGTCTTTTTTTTTAATTTTTAAAATATTATATAATATATACACACACACACACACACAGGTTCCCCAGTGACACACAAACACACAGACCACTTCAAAGTGACACACACAGTTACCCAATGACACACACACACACACACACACACACACACAGCTACCAAGTGACACACACACACACAGTGATACCCGCCTCCCAAGCACGCTTGCTGTCTCCTCTGCCAGGACAGCAAAAAGCTCCTGGTAGAGCGAGCGGCAGCAAGCAACAGCACCAAATTCTTTACTATGTCCCAGGCGTTAGACAGGTCTGCAACCCTGCTTTTCACCATTATCACCTAGCACAGTGGTGCGCAAACTGGGGGGCGCGAGATTTTTCTGGGGGCACGGTGGTTGCAGAGGTCCCACGCTCTTTCCCGAGGCATTTAAATTAAATGCCGGGGGACCACGCAAGGCCTCTGCAACCTCTACTTACCGAGGTTCAGCCGGCTTCAGGATGTGTGACCATGGCAACTGATGCGGCAAATGACGCCACAGGTGACGTGACACGACCCCGCGCGAGGTAAGGGGGAGGGGGCGCGCACAGGAACAGAGGAACGGAGGGGGAAAGGCAGGGGGTGCTGCAAAATAAGTTTGTGCTCCCCTGACCTAGCATACAGTGCTTCTACTGCAGCAAGGGATTCTGGGAAATGACATTGAGATGCAAATGAGCACACAGTGCCAAATTTTGTCTTACATCCATTATTACATGGGACCCTAAGCCAATGCTCGCTGTTTTAAACTCAGCCTGGGATCAGATGCAAAGCCAGTTAACCCACTCACATGTTCTCAGGTTCCATGTAATAATGGATTTAAGACAAAAAAGGTGGCAATGAGTGCAAATTTGCATGTCATTTCCCAGAATCCCTACACAGTAACACACACAGACACACACAACTTTAATAACCATAAAAAAATAGCCACTTTAACCTTTCCACTGCTAATGAATAGCAGAGCCCTCTAGTAGCAAAAGGGTTAATAAAATGCCCACAACGTGGGAACTAAAAACTAATAACATTGTGACGCGTCTGGCAGAGAAGCAACCACTGGGGCACTGCAGGGGGTTTTGTTGGAGGGGGATTCCTCGGAGTTAAACCTGACCCGCTCGATGTGACCTCGCGCGCATGGCCCCTACCGATGTCCAGGCCCCTCAGGGCCGCGGGGGCGGAGCCGGGCGCTGCGCCGCCGGTCTCCATGACAACGAAACCCAGCCAAGAGACGGACTACACTGCGTGCGTTTCTGTGACGTTTCCCATCATCCTCTGCCCTATTCACGTGACTACCCAGGAAGTAACACTCGAAAGGGTCGACGGGAGTTGTAGCCGCCGCGCTGGCATATCACAGAGGCGTCGCGTGCAGGGATCTAAACACGCGATGCCAAATACGTCATCAGATGAGGAGGCCTCGGCAGCCATGTTTGTTTTGGGCAAGCAGCTTTTTTGAACGTTGAAGTTAATGGCTCTACTGTGTTGAAACTGATCCGAAATCAAACACACAGCTCCCCCCGCCCGCCCTGCCGGGCCAGAATAATATATTTACTAAAAGTACATTGTTTTTATTCTCATTTTTTTTTAAAGCCCCCGATAGATCTGTGGACAGACCAAGTGGCTAGAACCCCCCACCCCCATGTATTTTAATTTTTCTTCATTTACAATTCGCATGTTAAAAAATGGTGCTCAGCATCTTCAGAAGGGTTACTGTTCAGGTTCATATTACAACTGTTTTTTTCTTATGGGGGGTCAGGCGTCTAACTGCCCGAATCAAAGATGGCGCATCATGGGCCGCGCAGGTTCTGCAGAGAAACAAGATGGCCGCCAGCGGTGTGCTGTGTACAATCGAGGCTGAGCACAGCAGGCGGCCATTTTAGTAGAGACAGAACTAGGACGAGGCTGAGCTCAGCAGGCGGCCATTTTAGTAGAGGCAGAACTAGAACGAGGCTGAGCTCAGCAGGCGGCCATTTTAGTAGAGGCAGAACTAGGCGAAGCTCAGCAGGCGGCCATCTTATTGGGGCAGAGAATAGAAGGGTTATGTATTCAAAATAAAAATAAAGTATTGCTTTTCATAGAACTATTACTACCTCTTACTAAGACTTTCATTTTTTTTTATTAAATGCACTTGCTTTGGAAAATGATACCCTATTGAAGTCTGGGACACAACTGATATAAAAATGTCTTTAGACCATTGTGGGGGATCCAGAGTACCTCCTACGTTTATTTTCCAGACAAATGGTCCTATTTTTTATTTATAATAGATTTATTTTAGGAAGGCAGAGGCTTTTTACGTGCAGGGTTGCCACCACTCTGGGTTTGACCCAGAGACTACGGTTTTCGCCAACTAATCTCCGGGCTACGTGTTTACATACCAAATCTCCGGGCGAGGTGCGCAAACTGGGGAGGTGGAGGTGGCAGAGGAGGATGGCTGGGGAGGAGCGTGCCCCAGCGGTCCGACCCAGAAGTCATCACTGACTTCTCGGGCGGCATCTTCCCCGTCAAAATGGCGTTGCCATGACAATGGGACGTCATGGCGCCATGAGGCATCACCATGACAACGGGATGCCCCTGCGGCGCTGTGTTGCCGTGACAACGTGATGCCTTATGGCACCGTTACATCACGTGATGTCCCCTTGTCATGGCAACGCAACGTAATTTTGATGGGGTCCTGCAGCGGGAGATGCCACTGGTGAAGAAGGATAGACAGTTAAATATATCAATTAAAATTAAGAAAGTCTCCAGGTTTTTGTTCAAAAGAAGGTGGCAACCCTGTTTACACAGCATGCCAAGTAACTGAGGCACTTGTAAGGGCTTATTTAACAGGTAGCTAGGTAAATAACTTTTTCAGTCATATTTAACTCGTAACAGAATAAATAAAATGCTTTGACCCTAGTATGCCATTTTAAACGACACTCTAAATCCTAGTAATCTGGGAGAAAATCATTGCCAGCAAAATTGTATTGTATTGTATGTCTTTATTTATATAGCGCCATTAATGTACATAGCGCTTCACAGTAGTAATACATGTGGTAATCAAATAATTAACAGATAATATAAATAACAGGTCATGGGAATAAGTGCTTCAGACATAAAAGTAACATTAAGGAAGAGGAGTCCCTGCCCCGAGGAGCGTACAGTCTAATTGGTAGGTAGGGAGAACGTACAGAGACAGTAGGAGGGAGTTCTGGTAAGTGCGTCTGCAGGGGGCCAAGCTTTATGTATCGTGTTCAGAATACCCGCAGTGCTATTCATATGCTTCTTTAAGCAAGTGTGTCTTAAGGTGGGTCTTAAAAATGAGGTTATAGATCAGGTTGCCTGGTAAATAGACACTTTTTTTTTTAGAACATCTCTCTCCCTTTGTATGTATGTGTCATTTTATTTGTATAGCGCTAATAATATACTTGGTGCTTTACAAAACTACAATACAAGGTAAATATATTACAAACAATTGAGAGGAATGCAACATGTAAGTGACACCATAAGGCAAAGGAAGACCCTGTCCCAAAGAGCTTAAAATCTAAAGCGGGTGGCCAACAGGTCAGATTGTCAGGATACCCCTGCTTCAGCACAGGTGATTCAATCAGTGACTCAGTTATCAACTGAGACACCTGTTATGAAGCAGAGATATCCTGAAAACCTGACTTGTTGGTGGACCTTGAGGACTGGAGTTGGCCACTCCGGCTCTAAGTGGTATGTTGGGAGGCTTACAGACACAGTATAAGGGCATTATTAAAAGTGCAATCAGGGAGGTCAAGGACATCTGGAGTTCATAGTAGGGGTGCAGAAAATGTAATCAAATGGCTTATTTTAAGAGGTGAATTTTCATCTGCGATTTGAATGTGAAAAGTGAAGGTGCTTGATGAATATTGAGAAGAAGAGCGTTCCATAGGGAAGGAGAGATTAGTGAGAAAGGTTAAGGGCTGGAGAGGGCTGTAGAGGTAAAAGGTGCCAAGCTGAGACAACCTTGGGTGTAGCGTAAGGTGAATAGTGGTGTAATTAGAGATCAGAGTTGAGATATATGGATGTGCGGAGTCTTAAAAGAAAGGAGGATACGTTGGAAGTTGATATATACGCGTCTAGAAGAGTAGGATACGATTTGACACCAGCATTATGAATGGATTGTAAAGGAGAGAGGTTTTGAGGTAGGGAGGCCAGATAAAAGAATGTTGTAGTAATCAATGCGGGAGAGAACACAGGCATATTTTAGTGGTAATGGAACACGAGGAGGGTCGTATTTTAGCAATGGTACAAGATGGCAAGATTTAGTAACAGCGTTTATATGTAGCATGACCGTATTTCTCCCAACAAAAAATGTCACGCGCCGACTGTGTATGCGCGAAGAGCACTTGCCGGTCGCGCATGTGCGATCGGAGCTTGCCCATCGCGCATGCGTGATTGAAGCTTGCCAATCGCGCATGCGCACGAGCAGCCAGCAAGTGCCAAACATGCATGTGCAGTCTGCAAGTGCCGATCATGCATGCGCACGAGCAACCGGCAAGTGCCGATCGTGCATGGGCAGTCGGCACTCACCAGGGGGATCAAAAACCGGGACAGCACCCGAAAAAGTCAGGACTGAGTCCTAAAAACTGGGAGTGTCCCGGCTAAACAGGGACATCTGGTCACCCTTGTGGGGAGAAGGAAAGGGAATGTAACCCCTAGACAGCATGCTTGCTGAACTCAGTGAATAGTAGTGTTATTGACCGTAATATAGAAGATAACAAGGTACCTGGTTTGGGAGGGAATATGAGAAGCTCTGTCTTAGACATGTTCATCTTGAGGTTACGAAGGGCCATCCAGACTGAGATTGCTTATAGGCACTCTGTCATTTTTTACTGGACTGCAGGTGTAAGGTCAAGTGTAGATACATATAGTTGTGTATCATCAGCATAGAGATAATAGTTGTCTCCAAAGGAGTTAATGAAGTCACCCAGGGAGAGGGTACATAGAGAGAAGAGTAAAGGAACTAAAACCAAGCTTTGCGTTACACCTACAGAGATGTCCCTACAGTCTGAGGATTAATTGGTATAAGAGATACTGAAGGAATGGTGAGAGAGGAAGGAGGCGAACCAGGAGAGGGCAGTGCCACGGATGTCAAGAGAGTGCAGAATGTGTAGGATCAGAGGGTGGTCAACAGTATCAAAAGCTGAGGAGAGGTCAAGAAAAATCAGAATGGAGTAGATTTGGCAATATAGAGATCATTAGCTACCTTGGTCAGTGCGGTTTCTGTTGAATTATGTTGATTTGAGAGGGTCAAGTAGGAAATGGGAATTCAGAAAGTGAAGTATATATAAGAAGAAGTTTAGATGCCAGAGGGAGACAGGGCGATAGCTAGGAGAGGTCGAACAATAACTTGTTTAAAAAGGATGGGAAAGTACCACCACAAAGAGATGAGTTAAAGATGTTAGTGAGGAGGGCGACCATGGTAGAAGCAAGAGGTTTTAGAAGATGGGAGGGAATAGGGTTGAGGCTGCTAGTGGTGGAGGTTGAGGAGAACAGCAAGAGAGATATGTAGTCCTCTTTAACAGGAGGAGTCAAAGGTAGATGGAGGAGGATTAGGATGGAGGTGTGTGGAAGGGTCAAAAGTGATTTCTTTGCGGATAGCTTCCATCTTGCACTTGAACTCACCGGCAAAGTCTTGGGGTGTAATGGAGGGAGTGGAGCATGATGTGGTGGGTGGTCGAAGAAGGGTCTCAAAGACAGAGAAGGGGTGGCATGGGTTGGATTTATGTCTCTATATAAGAGGTGAAGGTAACTATATATGGCAAGAAAAAGAGCTGAATCAAAGCAGGACAGAATACATTTGTAGTGAAAGAAATCAGACAGAGAGTGTGACTTTCTCCAGAGGCGTTCAGCAGAACGAGTGCACGAGGGCAGAAAGCGTGTGTGTGTATTTGCACGAGGGTAGAAAGCGTGTGTGTGTATTGCCAGGGTTGTGGATTGGAGTGCCGCGATTGTCAGCGTACAGGTGGAGCATACTGATAAAGTGAGGAGGCAAGAACAGTGGGGTAAGTTGTGGCATGACTGTGTGGGTCAGTGGAGGGTAAAGAAAGCTTAGATTTTAGGCTGGATTTGAAAGACTGAAGGTCAATGGAACGCAAAGTATATCAAGCAGTGGCTGGAGGTTGAGTATGAGGAATGTTAGAAAGGGAAGCCTTTCTGCTTCCTAAGCATACATATTGTATACATTTTTTTTTAAAGATATGGTCAGAATAGCTTTTCCGCAGTGTTCAACCCGTCACTGCCAGTGGCACTTATACTGTAAGATGCAAAAGTGCCGATTCGGCACTATTGCACGAAAAGCCCATAGACTGAATTGGTCGCTATCGCAGCTCACAGAATAAGGGCTAGTGAGAAAGATTTGACCATTTGTTTCATAATTTCTAAGCTGATTGATATGTGCAGATAAACACTATGCTTGTGTTTGTGCCACATTATTTGTAATAATAATAGTATTAGCACTGTTCATTAAATCTTCATATCTACATATTTATATATATATAAATGTATAATTTAAATTCTGTAAAGGTGTTTAAATGTATATATTACGTGTGTGTGTGTGTGTGTGTGTGTGTGTGTGTGTGTGTGTGTGTGTGTGTGTGTGTGTGTGTGTGTGTGTGAAATATGTTCAAATCACGTTGAAAAAAAATAACATGATTCATTTATGTAGCAATACACAAGTTAAACTGGCAATGTAGAGGGAAGTGCAAGTAGGGTGGCTTTTCATTTTCGTTCAGGAAAATAGATATACTGTATGTTGTCACATGGATGATGATAACACACCGTTCTGCGTATATGCTCCACAGCCTAACACCACTGCATGATCTGAGTGTTGCTGTTCTCTCCAGCAGACGTGCTACAAAGTAACAGGAAGTGAGTGCTGTGTCTCCTGTGCTCGGTGACCTCCCAGGAGGAGGATCGGGGGGGGGGGGCGGACTTGTGCATTTCTTCTTCTTCCGGTTGAGCTTTCACTTTCTCTCTTTTTTTTTTCCTCCCAGGATTTACTTCCGGGGGTGACTGAGCTCCCTGGTGGCTTCTGGGGCTGTTGTTCATCGTCAGACATCTTTCAGCCTGCTTGTGTTTGCTGTGCCAGGGGGGCAGAGAGGAGCAGAGAGGTGAGCACAGTAGGCAAACACAACCCAGCAGCAAAAACGACATGCCTGGGGGGCTCACTAACTATGCCATCTTGCTGTCTTCACCAGCTCCTTGTGCATGGAGGCTGCAGTGCAAAAAGGAAGGGGGCACATAGCATGTCATCTGGGCAAACACATAGGCTAGTGATTAGCATTCACCCCCCCCCCCCCCCCTCCAGTAGTTCAAGAACTATTTGTGCCCCAGTAGTGCAAGAACTACTTTTTGGGGTGTGGGTGCTGGACATACGAGATCAGTCACATACATTGGTATGATGTAAAAGTGTATAAACTACAGCCCTGCTTCCAGTCCCCATGCTTGCTCCTCTTAGAAGGAATGCATGTGTGTTAAAATTCATTTAAAAAAAAGGGATGGGGGCGGTGGGGGGTGTTTATTGGATCTAATCTGGGCATCAACAAAAATAGGCTAGTGATCATCACTTGCCACCCATTATTGCAGAAGCTATTTTTGGGTGGGGATGCTGTACATGTGAGATCAGTAGTGTGTGTGTGTGTACATATACATTGTAATGTATAAACTCGGGGTGCTGCAGCAACCCCTCCCACCCGTACCCCTGATTCCAGCACCCATGCCAGCCCCTCTTTGAAGGGTTTGACTGGAAGCAACTTGTATGTGGGTTAGAATAGACAGGGGGACAACAGGGTGGCTACTTCTGGAAGTTCTTCAACAGGTGAGGAGACAATTTAGTGGTATTTTTTTTTAATACCTATATGTGTAAGTTGGTGATAAATGGATGTTTTGCTTGAGTGGCAAGGGTGGTGTAAGATTTGGTCAACCGCCCTTCTGCTTTATATTGTCGTATCTTGTGTTAAATAACTTACAATACGTGTGTTACATGCTGACAATGGTACGTTGATTGTTGCTTGTGATGTACTGTACTGCATCACTTCCTGTTTTTTTGTAGTAGTGATGTTCTCTGGGAGGAAAAAGATGCACGTATAGTCTTTTTGAGTTTGGAAAACGTGTGCAATGCTGTACAGAACACATAATGTGTTGTGGGTCACTTTAAAAATGGTGGCGTTTTGTAATGATTTATTTGGAATAAACAATGCCTCCTATTTTGCAGCTGGTTGCTACATGTATGGTAATGTTAAAGCCTGAATGTTAAAAAAGAAACAGAGGCTAATCGGGTATCTATCAAAGTAGGGAATGAGATGCTACTACAGAGGGTTAATGGCATATTTAAGAACGTGGTGCATGCAGATTTGTTCCATTGAGTTGACATTAAGTATATTTCAAGTTGTGACTGTGTTTGCTGACGCATTGCAAACACTTTGAGACACTTATATCAATGTGCACTCAGGGAGTGGGTCCACTGCAGTGATTATTAGGTGAAATATAGCGGTAACCTAATAACAAGTTATTGGATTGAAATGTGTTTATAAACTTTTTAAATGTCTATGGGAAAGAAGCATTGGTATTTTTTTTTTTTTTTTTAATGGTATTTAATGTCTCTTGGTAATAACTGTCCTCATCCTCGTATAAATTGTTTGTTTTTTATTCCGTTCATTGATTTAGAAAGTAATTACAAAGCCATCATTAGTCCTACATATAACGAACATAAGTAGCTGTTAGGCTTGAAATCAGCACCACTGGGGAAAAAAAGCTAAACTTATTAGTTGGTCACAAGATACAAGTAAAACTATTATTTTGAAGGTGATTTGCTTATTTTTATATAAGGAATCTCATTACACTACAGGGGTAATTCAATATAGTCAGAAGTGACAGTTATTGGTCGACTACTCCCATTGGCTTCCATAATGGCACAAACGGCGCTTTGGATTACACTAAATGATCATGTACTGTAAAAAAAACGCAAAGGTGGCGTTGGTTGTCACAATACTATTTGCATCTCCTGAGCAATACTGGTTTAGTCTTAAATCTGTCAGAGAAACAAGATGATCGATTTATTTATTTTTGCACTTGTGCAAACCGATGAGAGAATTGGTGCGTCATGTCCAACCAACATCTTTTTAGAAAAGAAAAGTATACAGGGACATACCAAATAACTAAACATGGGAAGGATGTTGATCCAGGGATTAATCCGATTGCCAATTCTTGGTGTCAGAAAGGAATTTATGCTTCCCCTTATGAGATATCATTGGATAATTTGTCACTGGGGTTCTTTGTTTGCCTTCCTCTGGATCAATATACTGTAAGTACGGCTATAGGATAGAGTACCTATCGTCTACATTTAGCATAGGTTGAACCTGATGGACGCATGTCTTTTTTTCCAACCTTATCTACTATGTAACTGCCAGGGTTCAAATATTAAATAAAGATGAAAGGAGCACTCGCAATACTCTTGTCAGTTGATCCTGCCACGGTTGCACGTCAGTCTGGACTTAAGACTGGTGAAGTACAGAAATCACAAACAAACGGCACTCCAGTGGTCTTGTGAACACTTTGTAGCATAGTGTATTACATGGGTACAGAGAAAATCAACGTTTCGGTCCCCACATGGACCAAGAAAAAGCGTCCATGTTCAGAAACGTTGGTTTTCTCTGTAACCATGTAATACATTTCGATACAACATTTTCACAAGATCATTGGAGGGCCGGTTTTCTAGTGTTAGAATATTGGCATCTTGGAATGGAGCCGTCTTAATGTGTTTTAAAGTTTAGACATTTTGATGAAAACCAAGGAGCTTATCGAATGCGCCTCCGACACGTCCCAAACATGTCATCAGCCGTTATCCATTGTTATACTGTTCAGAAATAATGTGGCCATAGCTCGGCATGTAAGGCCTGCCTCCGGAAAGTACCATGGAGATTCCATTATTATTTTTTAGCGTACGGGTTATAATTATTTAAATTATATATTTATCTTAATGTATCGTGTATAGTTTTATGTATTTTTATTTTATTTATAAAAATGTGTTACCAGGAAATAATACATTAAGAGTTACCTCTCATTTTCAAGTATGTCCTGGGTATAGATTTATGATGACAAATACATGGTTTTGGCATGCAACTCCAAAAATGTGTGTTTTTTGGAAACGTATTAACTTTTCACGTGGCTGATAATTTACCTTGAATATTTTTTAATACTTTTTTAAATTTTATGTTTTGATTTTGGGTGGGTAGCAGGGGATCTCCGGAGCTGAACCGCATGAATTTAAACTCTACGGATCCTCGGGTTCCTGAAACACTTACCAGAAAGGTGCCATCAGTATTTCCTGGTTGTTTAAATCTTGTGGGTCACGCGGGCTAGTAGGAAACCACGACTGATGATGTTGCAGCTTCCTACTGGCCCACACGATGTGGGAGATTTAAATCTCCATTTGGTTTCCTCTCGAGGAGAGGAATCGGTGGCATCTTCCCCGGCAAGTATCTCTGGATCCAGGGATCCCCAAAGCTAAAATGAATGTGGTTCAGCTTTGGAAAAACCCCTGCCTCCCATCCATGGTAAAAATAAGGGGGTGGGAAGGGGAGGGATTCTGTAGGTGGAAGTGTCACTATAAGCATCAACAGTCAAACGACCTTTTGGGAGGTTAAAAAATGAAATTGGTAAATTATTTCGATGCTTATGCCAAAGGTATAATTTAGTACACGAGTTCAATGTACATTTCCGAGTTTGTGGCAAACATAAATATGAGCTTGTGCTCTTGTGCTGGATTATTATCGTAGATGCTGGAAGCCACCGATTCTTCAAAGATACACAGGATAATGGCTCAAATAGCACTGTTTATGTAGGTGATGATAATTTGCCGGAAATAATCGTTTTCAATCTGTAAATTGCTATAATTATCCATGTCTACTTTGTCTGGACTACCATCTGAATCCCCTTCCGCTGCTGGATTTACCAGCTGAGCTCTGTTTTCTAATAGAAATTCAGTATGTTCTCAGCATACTCTCCACCCCTACTTCTGACTGGGTGTGTAACGCTTCAGTCACTGTCTGTGTGCCAACTATTGAAATGATGAATGCTGCAGATCCAGACTTGTAGATATTTGTTTTTTTTCCCAGTACTTTGGCAACATGCAGCTACTGCATTTTAGAAAGTAGAGTAGCTAAAGTGGTATATAACTTTATTTTAGCGCCACCTCTTGTTCTTAGTGCAGCCAGCACGTCTCCTTTAATTATGCCTTATTTGTGGATTTGTTGTTGGGGAGTACTAGTATAGGGGCGCTCAAGACACCTCCCCCTCCCCCCCTCACAGGTCAGGTTTTCAGGATATCCCTGCTTCAGCACTGGTGGCTCAATCGACTGAGCCTCTGAGCCATCTGTGCTGAAGCTGGGATAACCTGAAAACCTGCCCTGTTTGGGGGGGGGGGGGTGTTGAGGACTGGGGCTGAACACCCCTGTACTAGGGAACGGGCTTTCATAATATACCATGGTAAACCAAACCGTATTGGGTGCTCCTCATCCACTTATTTGTGATGGTGTGAAGCAAAGTGTAACCGTGGTACTCATCTAATCCTACAACAAATGTAAGTCAATGTGAACATGAAATACACATCACACTATAGCTTGGTGGTAATTGAGTATCTATAAGAAAAGGAATACAAATCGTAGTTTCAAAGCCAGAATATAATATACTATGGCCAGAATGTGCTGTACATATAAAATATGTATGTATGTGTAGAGGTATCAGTACCGTGTTAGCCGAGCTTCAATAATCAAAAAATAAATTGACGAGACCGTTCTGTCTAACGAAATGCTTTTATTTGTGCGAGCTTTCGAGATACACTGATCTCTTCTTCCGGCGATGAGAGAGAGAGATATTCCCTGTGTTTGTTTCTCGGCTCTGGACTTTCTCTTCAGAATTCATGTTGTTCTCTACATGGGCCCCATTGACTTCCATCTTTGGAATCCCCAATTGACTTTGTTTTCAACCGTTTCAGCCAGCGTCCACATATCTTGAACCTTGGATTGTATCCTCCTTTAAACTTGTCCCGAATGTGTTCTCTACAGACTTCACTGCATGCCTATACAGCTCCATCATATAGCATTAGTGGTCAAGGTAAATGTTGTACTTCCAAAGCCATCAAGATACTCTTGGTTAGAACAGATTTGTTCTCCCTTAATATTCCATCCAGTACGAAATCCTGGAGTTCCAGGGATTGGTCAGGAGTAACTTCCACAGTCTGTTTAGAAACGGATGAGGAATAGACTGAGTTCCGAAGAGTGGCATACCGTAAAACCTTAGATCCTGCGTGATTTTTTTCCCCCTCTCTTTCCTAACCTCGGGTGTTAGATCCAGTGTACTTTTTGCCTATCTCAGGCTTTTTTGGATTTTTTTTTTTACTATGTATGACCCCACAATCTCTATTGGGAAACTTGTGTATGAATCCTCGGGTCCTTTGAATGAAGGGATACTTTCTCACACATTCTCCCTGGTCTCATCAGAAGACTTCTTGTTCTGGAATATATTTCACTGTCTTACAGTCGAAGTGGCCATTCCTGTTGTTTTTTATGAAAATCCCTATTGACGTCTATTGGGATTTTGTTCTGAATATGGCCCAATCGGCTTCTTGGGACTATATTTAAAGATGGAGGACTCGCAGTTTTCATTTGCTTCAAAAGTTGGTAATAAACTTTTGGTTGAACGATGTTACGAAAGACCAGAATTTAACACCGGGATCAAGGCACCAGCCAGGACAAAGCAGTTCAATAAACAGTATTTATTCTAGCCAGAGCCAGCAAGCTGAGAACAATCTTTCATTCTTTAGCTGTTCAGATAAATGTCCACAAAATGCATCAAGAATTAACATACGTAGAATGTGTTACGTATAGCTCCTTGACGATTTTTATCCAGTCTTCCATCAGCTCAGCCATCATCCATCCATCCATCCATTTTTTTTTTGTGCATACACAATTACATCTTTGGGAAAGATCTCATTATTGGGAATCATTTTGCATCCACTTTCGGCCATCGGCTGTTATACATAGCATCACGTTGACACTCTGCTTTTCGTAACCCATGCTCGGGATCTTGACCTCTTTATAGGGTGACCAGACGTCCCGGTTTTGATTGGCACCGGTCTTGCATGCGCGGTTGTTGCTCGCCATTCACGCATGCGTAAAATTTGGCTCGTTTTTTCCTGGGACAAATATGGTCACTGTACCTCCTTTTAGCACCTTTTTAGGATTGACAGTATAATTTCGAGGCATATCAAAGAATACCAGGGTTTCGTTTGCATTTCACGTTTGCTTAAACGCATAGTTACGTAATTCAATTAAGGAAAAAAACGAATTGCTGGAAGTTAAACCGCTTCTTTTGAAAGTCAGCCGGAAGCTTTTAACAGATCGATGTCCACGCCTGTGTGACTTGAGGACTGGAGCTCAGAACCCCTTTCCTAGGGGATGGTGCCCCTTTATGCACAATGATACCCCCCCTTTTTTTTTTATTACTTAAGTTTTTATTAATAGTTTTTCAAAGATAAGGGGAGGGGGTACATAAAAAAAAAGGGGAAGGGGGAAAATTGATATATACAGTCCAATAATCACATTTGGGAAGGGGTTGGGGGAGGGGAGAATATATATATTCATATATAATATAGTGAACATCAATTTAGATGCAACATAAATCACAACGTTCAGAATATTTTGGGACTCTAGAATAATAACAATTATTATCATGAACTGAAGAAAAGACCAACCATTTTTATTATCTCTTTTATCTTCACTGGACACAGTAGGGTTAAGTATTTGTTTTAATGCAATCTGTTCACATTCGCTGTTGCCGATTCAGCCTTCTCTTGTGTTTTATGTATTTGGACCTCTGATGACAACAAGCAGCTCAGATGTTACCCCTGGCAAATGGACATTATAATGGCAAAACGCTTCCAAGTGACGCCTACCATCGTGATGATCTTGGTGGACCAGAATGATGCGGGGGTGCGGTCCATACGGCGGTGGTGTATACATCACTGAGAGGACCGGGATGGATTACAGATGCAGGCCACGGCGAGTGAATGGAGCCAGGAAACTAAGAGACGCATGCGCAATGGCTGACACGCAAAGCACGACGAATGCATTCCACACAGAGGACCCGGATGAGAGAAACCATGTGAGACGCATGCGCAAGTATTGACACGAAAAGCGCGATGAATGCATTCCACAGAGGATCGAGATGGATCCTCTGCATGGACTACGGCAAGGGAGAAGGATCAGGAGAGGCGCAGTGGCTGAGATACAGCGCAAAATTAGGGATCTATCTACTGAGCTGCAGGCAGAGGACCCGGATTGAGCATATACTCTGGTGATACACATCACAAGGAGGTTACCAATCAGTTCTCCATGATTGAAGATGAGGGCGTTTCCAGCACACATGAATATCACCCAGAATGATTGAACAGAGAGCATTATGGGGTTATTAGTGTTATATAATGGACTTCACAGGACTGTGTTATTATGCCACTATGTCACTTGATAAAGACCGCTAAGGTCGAAACGTTGTTTGGCTCAATAAATTAGTTTAGTTACTTCAAATCCGTTTGTGACCTGTGTTCCTTCATCTATTACCAGGAAGTAATACATTGAGTTACCTCTTGTTTTCAAGTATGTCCTGGGCACAGAGTTATAAAAAATACATGGTTAAAAGAACAGGGTTAGTTATACAGTGAATTCACAGACATATCATGGACAGAGTTGGAAAATTGGGTACATGGAATAAAGAGATGAGTTTCAGATTGAAATAGAGAAGCTTTAACATTACTTTAACATCACCAAACGGCTCACACCCTTTGGCTGTGCCAAAGGCTGCCCTCCTTTTGGGGCAACGCAGACATACACTGGGGTGGTTGAGATTGAATCTGTTGCAGCTGTGAACAAAAAGTTATGTGTCCTCTTGGCTCATTAACATTCCAGTGGGTGGGGTTGAAGTTCCACAAAGTACAAGCACATGTTAACCCTTAGCATGCTAAGGGTTATATATAGTTCCAAGTGGTTAGAGCTTTTTGTTATTTGATCAAAAAAAGGGTTTAAAATTTGTGATGTATAGTGTAGAGAAGTCTTTGGTTATTTGGACACCTAAAGTATTTAATATGATTCAGATTCCATCTAAAATCAAAATTAAGTTGGCGCAATTTTACCATTTCTTTAGGAAGATTTAGACTAAGGGCCAGGGATTTAGTAGTATTGATTTTGTATCCTGAAAGCGAACCAAATTCCGATAGAACTTGGAAAAGATTGGGGAGTGAGAGAAGAGGTTTTGAAAGCGTCAATAATATATCATCCGCAAAGCGAGCTATCTTGAACTCTTCCTTTTTGACAGAAATACCAGAGGTATTGGGATTCAATCTTATCTGGCAGGCTAATGGTTCTATGGCCAGGGCAAACAAGGGGGACAAAGGGCACCCCTGTCTGGTTCCATTTAATATTGGAAAAGGATCAGACAGAATTATTGGTTCTCACCTTGGCCGTTGGGGCAGAGTATAGCGTATCTAAAATTTGGGGGGTAAATCCCATCTGAAAGCGTCGCCATCATAAACTGCCAATCTAGTCTGTCGAACGCTTTTTCTGCATCTAGTGAGAGTAGGAGAGATGGGCATGTTGTTTGTTTTGCCACATGTATTAAATTCACCGTCCTCCTTCTGTTGTCAAGGACCTGTCTGCCCAAGCCCACTTGGTCCAGATGGACTAGCCTAGGGAGAATACTGTTTAGTCTAGTGGCCAAGATTTTTGCATATATTTTCAGGTCTGTATTTAATAAAGAGATAGACCTGTAGATAGAACACATTAGGGGTCTTTACCTTCTTTTGGAATTATCACTATAGTTGCTCGCAGCATATCTCTTGGTCGGGGAAGACCGAGGAGCATCTTGTTAAATATGGGAGAAGTATTGCAGACTTTTGTTTGTAATAAAGATTAGAAAATCCATCCAGACCAGGAGTCATCCCAATTTTCAGGAATTTGATCGTCTCCAAAATTTCAAGTAGCTCTATAGTTTTTTCGAGATTTATTATATAGTTTGGTTCAAGTGTGGGGAGACGGCATTCACTTAGAAAGTTCGGCAATTTTTTTTACCCTTTTATTTTTGGCTGAATATTCTACTGGTCCACGTAAATTATAGCTGGAGGAATAATATTCTTTAAATGCTTCGCTTATAATTTTGGGGTTGTGGGATATCAGACCATTTTTAGTGTATATGCTATGAATTTTAGCTTTTACCTGTTTTTGTTTTAACTTGCGTGCAAGCATTTTATCTGCCTTATGACTTTTTTCGTAGGATTTCTGTTGAGTCCAACATATAGCCTTCTCTGCGTTTGTCACCAACAGAAGATTTAATTGGCCTCTTACTGAAATTATTCGTCTATAGTTTCTCCGGGAGGGGTTTGTTTTATGAATAGATTCTAGTTCTGTTAATTTTTGTGTTAATATTTCAATTTGTTTTTTCTGAAAGCCAGCGCTATCAATTTGCCACTAATCACTGATTTATGTGCCTCCCAAAGGGTATAAGAGGAGACCTCTGGGGTGTTATTTATTTCAAAATATTGGGCCAGCTCTTCCATTAATTAAAGATTATGTGGATTCATCAATAAAGATTAAATGAAAGACCACGATCTTGTTTTATTTTTGGTAGTAATGCCGTCCAATTCACTCATATGTGTAGAGTGGTAGAGAAGGAGAAAAACTGGAAGAGCACTACTGTAGGTATAAAAAAAAGTAGAAAGGAGGGTGCGTGTCCCATAAAAAGATTTATTGGTCATGGAAAAATAGGGCAATGGAGAGCCCTACCAACGTTTCACGCTTCACAGAGCGCTTTCTCAAGGTATACATATCACAACTTTATTAACATATATATATATATATATATATATATATATATATATATATATATATATATTCACACACAAACTGACATAACTAGCCAATGCTCACATGCGATCCACCCAATTTGATTGCTAATGGTCTTCTGATGTGTATACACCTAATCAGTCTATTCAGACACAGAAACGACAGTGACTAACTCCGCCCCCAACTACCAATCCGGAGACATGCGTGGTCTAGCAACCCCCAGTAGTACACGCTTGCGCAGTAACCAACTGAGGGAGAGTCCTCAATGTCAATGGAGGCCGTGGGGCGTGGGGAGAGCGCGTCATCAAATGGCCCTGACTGTATACCCCACTGGGGCTCTAAGTGCGTGCGCGCAACTGCACTCTGCAAGACACTAGTCCCTCCCCGCAGTGGGAGCAGACACAGTGAGCTCTGGACCATCGGCGGAGTGCGCTTGCGCAATACCAACCGTTGCGTAAGAGGCTCACAGAATACCCCAAGTGCGGGGTGGGAGAATGAAAAGCCAGAGCGCAGAATTCTGCGCAGCACAGAGGGTGAACACATAGTGTGCTGTGAAATACAAACACATAACATTATTAAAATCACTAAACTTAAAATATATATTAACAAAGAAAACATATTTGTAGAACCCCTCTGTCTTAATCTCTTCTAAATGATGTTAATCGACCAGAAGGGGTAAATAAAAACTATCACTTGACATATGTATAGTCAAACCAACATCCTGATTTGTTTAGGGAGCTGATGATGGTGAATAAATAGAGTGGATATAGAATGGCAAGCAAAGAACATGAGATTGAGTGGAGAAACCTAATACTGTATAATGTGATGATAAGATGTTATTTGTCTAGAAAGGTTCCCCCATACATATATGCCCATGGTTGCTTAGCACATATATCCACTATATAACCTTACATCCAGCTGTTGAAACATAACAAAGTATATAACAGATATACATATAATTGACAGGAAAAAATACTCTATCATAGCTTCCAAGATCATTTTGAAGCTTATTAAACAAACGAGTACAAAAAGATGTAAGAGCAACCAGTTAGAGGGAGGAGAGCAACATATTGAGGAAACATTTTGAAAGAATGATATCCTCAAAAAAGCGCCTTAATAGAAGGGCATCTTGTTAAAAAATAATAAAGAAAAGAAAGAAGACTGAAAAGAGAAGGCATAATCAAGACAATAATATTTACCATGCAATCATAAATCAGATTGTATTAAGTTACATGATTACATAATAGACCAACTCAAAAAAAAAAATACCAAATCAAAAATAATGATCAAGAGCCAATTGAGAAACATGTTCAAATTGCGTTAAACATTCCATTCATCAAGTTATGTTAAGAATTATATTGAAAATTTTAATGTACAGGTGCAGTGCACATGCATAAGTACAATCCATAGGTTGCTCAATATTAAAGGGTGTTCACTATGGGATCATGATCCATATTCCGATAAAACCTACCCAAAAGATAAAGGGTGGTCTAGTTATCCAGAAACTGACCCAGATCCCAATCGGTGTTAAGGCCAGAAGGAGCCCTTGTTTTGATAGTAAATATCCAAAAGAGTTCTCGTCGATTCAGCACATTCAATTTGTCACCACCTCTGATGAAACAAGAGACCTGTTCAATTCCCATAAAGGAAAAACCTGACAAGCCTCCCTGACTACAACATGAGAAGTGGTTAGATACAGGGTGGTCCCCCCTACAAGTATCTGGTTATTCATTCATTTATCCTACTGTTGGGGTCTTTAGCATTACGCAGTCACATGATATGTGTAGAGTGGTCTGATCAGGCTGAGGGGACAATTGTTGCTGAGGAAATATTGTCGCTAATTTGTTGATCTATCAAAATATAGTCTATTCGTGAATATCTATTGTGGGGATCGGAAAAAAAAGGAAAAGTCCTTAACTTTAGCATTCATTAATCTCCAGGAATCTACAAGCAGCAATTATTTGGTCATAGAAACAAGTCCTCGAGTAAAAGACGCTGTTTTTTGTGCTAGTGGGGGACTGGGAAATGTATCTAATTTTGGGTTCATTATTGCATTTAAATCTCAAACTAGGTTGGATTAAAAGGCCTTTCTGGACAGAATAAATTAAATTTGTTAACTCCTGGGAAAAAAAGCCTATTGGTTTTCATAAGGGGCATAAATATTGACTACCGTTAGGTAGAGTCCAACGAGCCTGTGATAACCAGAATTCTTCCAGCGAGATCTGTTTTGTCTACTTTAAAATTTAAATCTTTATGGAAAAGTGTGGCTACGCCGTTTTTTTTCGTAGGGGATGATGTGGTAAATTAAAGGAGAATCATTACTAAATAGCAATGATTGATCTTCTTCTTTTTTTCAGATGGGTTTCTTATAACATAATTATATCTCCCCCTTGTCTTTTAGCCTCTGAAAGAGCTATTTGTCTCTTTCGGGGAGTATTTAAGCCCTTGGTATTTTGAGAAATTATACTAATTGGCATGGTAATATTTCAATGGTATATGATCCAGAGGAACAGTGTGATGATGTGTACCCTTCAGTGAAATCAGTGCATCGACCTTGATTAACATTTTGAAACAAGAACATATATACCAGAAGGTACACATTGTTACGCAGTAATGACAAATGCCTGTAGAACTGGACATGGGGAAATGGTAAACGAGGTAGGGTGGGATATACAGAGGACCCCGGTTTCGAAACATTGTTTGGGGGGACCAACCAAAATAAGTCCAGTGATGCGAGTCCATCGCATATACAGGGTAAGTAAACATGGGAGGGGGGGGCGGGGCGGGCAGTGGTCCAACGGCCTAACGCCGCAGTGCTCCTTTGTTCTGGGGCAAACCCTTTGGAGAGAAAAAAACTAAAGAAATACCCCATAGAATACAGGGTGCATTGTATGGGCGGGCGGTCACACACCTCAGAACAAGGGGGAGAGAGTCAAACATTGCAATTATTTACATCCCCTTTCCCCCCCCCCCCCCCCTCAAGAGAACAAAAAATATACATAGAACCAAACCTTTAATACCTGATGTAGTATAGGATTAGACACTGAATTTATAGAAAAACAGATCTGGAGTGGGAAACATGTCCACCTGTAGCTTATATCTGAAACAACTCTCGGCCCAGGATACTGTACTAGGCTAGGTCCTAATATGCCATAAGCTCTGATCTGTTAGAGTATTTCAAGCCGGCAGACACTCCCGAGATATAGCAAAAACTATGTTTTAGTTCTGGAAAACATTTCTAGAGTGATCAGTACATCAAACTATAATCATATTTAGAGCGTGTCTCAGCTTAACATACTGTGTGTGGTTGCTTCTTGTTTTGCAATGAGCTCTGATCTTTCGGCGTGGTTCAGACTGGCAGGCAAGCTTCGGATTTCTCATAACTTTTAATTAACTTTACAAAACATTTCTGGAGTGGACAACGTTTCTACTTGTAACTTGAGTCCAGAACATATCACAGCCTGAAGTGTCGTCTTTTGGGTAAATTCTTAGTGAGTAGTCTGCTCCTGTTCATCAGATAGTAGAGAAGGAGAAAAACTGGAAGAGCACTACTGTAGCTATCAAAAAAGTAGAAAGGAGGGTGCGTATCCCATAAAAAGATTATTGGTCATGGAAAAACATGGCAATGGAGAGCCCTACCAACGTTTCACGCTTCACAGAGCGCTTTCTCAAGGTATACATATCACAACTTTATTGACATACATATATAGACACAAACTGACATAACTAGCCAATACTCACAGCTCATATGCGATCCACCCACTTTGATTGCTAATGGTCTTCTGATGTGTATACACCTAATCAGTCTATTCAGACACAGAAACGACAGTGACTAACTCCGCCCCCAACTACCAATCCGGAGACATGCGTGGTCTAGCAACCCCCAGTAGTACGCGCTTGTGCAGTAACCAAGTGAGGGAGAGTCCTCAATGTCAATGGAGGCCGTGGGGCGTGGGGAGAGCGTGAAAAGCCAGAGCGCAGAATTATGCGCAGCACCGAGGGGGAACACATAGTGTGCTGTGAAATACAAACACATAACATTATTAAAACCAATAAACTTAAAATATATATTAACAAAAAACATATTTGTAGAACCCCCCTGTCTTAATCTCTTCTAAATGATGTTAATCGGCCAGAAGGGGTAAATAAAAACTATCACTTGACATATGTATAGTCAAACCAACATCCTGATTTGTTTAGGGAGCTGATGATGGTGAGTAAATAGAGTGGATATAAAATGGCAATAAAAAGGCAAGCATCAGCTCCCTAAACAAATCAGGATGTTGGTTTAACTATACATATGTCAAGTGATAGTTTTTATTTACCCCTTCTGGCCGATTAACATCATTTAGAAGAGATTAAGACAGGGGGTTCTATAAATATGTTTTCTTTGTTAATATATATTTTAAGTTTATTGGTTTTAATAATGTTATGTGTTTGTATTTCACAGCACACTATGTGTTCACCCTCTGTGCTGCGCATAATTCTGCGCTCTGGCTTTTCATTCTCCCACCCTGCACTTGGGGTATTCTGTGAGCCTCTGACGCGACAGTTGGTATTGCGCAAGCGCACTCCGCCGATGGTCCGGAGCTCACTGTGTCTGCTCCCACTGCGGGGAGGGACTAGTGTCTTGCAGAGCGCAGTTGCGCGCGCACTTAGAGCCCTAGTGAGGTATACAGTCAGGGCCATTTGATGACGCGCTCTCCCCACGCCCCACGGCCTCGATTGACATTGAGGACTCTCCCTCAGTTGGTTACTGCGCAAGCGCGTACTACTGGGGGTTGCTAGACCACGCATGTCTCCGGATTGGTAGTTGGGGGCGGAGTTGGTCACTGTCGTCTCTGTGTCTGAATATACTGATTAGGTGTATACACATCAGAAGACCATTAGCAATCAAAGTGGGTGGATCGCATGTGAGCTGTGAGTATGGGCTGGTTATGTCAGTTTGTGTCTATATATGTATGTTAATAAAGTTGTGATATGTATACCTTGAGAAAGCGCTCTGTGAAGCGTGAAACGTTGGTAGGGCTCTCCATTGCCCTGTTTTTCCATGACCAATAAATAATCTTTTTATGGGATACGCTCCCTCCTTTCTACTTTTTTGATACCTGCAGTAGTGCTCTTCCAGTTTTTCTCCTTCTCTACTAGACTACCCCTTGGACGGAAGCACACCTGGGGACCCCTCACCTTTGGATCGCATGGACTGTGCAGCACTCAGTGAGTCAATCGCTTGCTACATGTTTTCCTGTTCAAGACTTTATTTAGACAATTGGTACGTTATAGGGTGTTATGCTCAATCTTCCTGGTGTTATTGTTAACAGCGTCACTTAATAGTGAGCTTACCATCCGGGACTGCAACCCAGTAACTGCCCTCTATCAAGTTTATGTTTATGGGTCCCCCCTACAAGTATCTGGTTATTCATTCATTCATTTATCCTACTGTTGAGGTCTTTAGCATTACGCAGTCACATGGCTTGTTCATCAGATAGGCTTAACTTTCGCTCGCCTTGAAGTAGGAGTCTGCTCCCATGCCGGACTCTGTGGTTTGGGTGGAGGACGATCCCGCTGGGGAGCCTTTGGATTTTCTGGCTCAAGCAAACCCAGTGATCTTAATTTTTCCTCGCCTTCTTCTGGCGAGAGGAGAACATACATCGTTTCCTAGCAAGAGAACAGTAATTTGCACGGGAAGCCCCAGCGGTAGCGGGTTTTGTTTTGCAGTGCGTTGGTGATCTGCACATACATTTTCCGGTTGTTCAGTGTGATTTGGGCCAAGTCACGGATGATGAGAAGTGGGACATCATCTTGCGCGATCTTTGGGGTGGATCTAGCAGCTCTGAATATCTCCTCTTTGGTGCGGAAATAATGTAGACGTGATCACATCACGTGGCTTTGCTAGATCGAGATTTTGGGGTCTAGGGAGCCTGTGAGCTCTGTCCATCTGAAGTTTCTCTACCGGTATTTCTGGTAGGAGGGACGAAAAAAGCCGGGTAAGATATGCTTCTAGTTGGGCTTTGTCCACTTCTTCTGGTACTCCTCTGATCCATAGGTTATTACTTCTTGACCGGTTCTCTGTGTCCTCCAATTTTTCAAAGATTATTTTAACTTGAGTTTTTAGCTAGTAGATTTCTTGTGCCTGGGCGGTAGTATCTACCTTTTCCAAGTCCCATATAGATGCTATTTCGTCTTTGAGGCTGCGGTGAATACTCTATCTCAGAGTGGAAAGAGCTTTTGATATCTTGGATGAATACCAGCATTTCTTTAAGAGTAAGTGGGGTGTCTACTTCCTCACCGGAGTCTGGGTCTTCGCCTGCGACAGACGCTTCTTGCTCTTTAGTCCCCGAATTGTGTTTTTTAAAGAAGGGGGAGGCCTCCCGCGGGGCCGCCGTTTTTTTGTTGCTTAGTGGATGGCATTAGTGTTGGTCGACGAGTTTTTATTTATAAGTGGAGCTGATTTTGTTTGGGTGTTTTTAAGTTGAGTTAAGCCCCCTCATTACTGAGGTGTCTCGCTCACTCGAACATTGTTTGCAGACTTAGGGGATGCACGGAGCCCGGTAAGCAGTGTAAAATAAAGGTTGGGGCTCTGGGAAGGATATAGTTGGGGGGGGGAGGGAAAGATCTTTGTTTGTGTTTTGTCTCGCCTCTATGCAGAATCAAATCTGCAGATGTTTACCCCTCTAGAAGCAGGTTCCTGGAGCTTCTCCTGTTCTGTGTATACGGCCTCCCCTCAATTCTGGCAACATCCCAGAGTGTCTATTTGCTCCCCTCTCTGTTGGGGCACTCGAGAGCAGGGTAGTTGTCCAGGGGCCCACAATCTTCCCCTCTAGCTGTTGCAGGCGATAGTCGGCCCTCTCGCAGCTGGATTAGTCTATTAAAGCCTTTGGCAGGGCCACTCCACGTCCTTCTTAGCGAGCCCTCCTTCTCTCCGAGGGTCTCTCCCACCCGGGACCGGACCCCTCCCCCCCCCCCCCGGAGGCAGCGGGGCCCTCAGATCGCAGGGGGAAACACCCACTCTCGTTCCCGATTATAGCCGCGCGTCTAGCAGGTGAGTCTGGCGCTTTACACGCGGATCGGCGCCATCTTGTGGTCCCGGCTCAGCGAAAGTGCATTCGGGATAGCTGTGACTGGGGGACGTGATTGCACCTCTGCCTTCTATAGTGTCTAGCCCCCTGCCAGCCCGGATCCGGATACCCCCCTTACCTTCCTCCAGTTGACGAGACCCAGGGGTCCTTATTTACTCTGCCGCACGGGTCCGGTGGCCATCTTTAGTTTCCTGAAAGGCAAGGGGGACCTGGCTCCCGTTTCTGGGTAAGATCTTTGTTTTTAAGGGTGCCCGGAGTCCACTGAGACTGTGCTTCTATCTTTGTTTGTGTTTCCCCCCCGGTTTTGGGGGTATACGGATCGGCTTTTCCCCCCGTGATCTGCGGAGCTGAGCAGACCTGTGACCAGCCTGTCTGATCTTCTGGCCACGCCCCAATTCAATGATCCCCCCCCCCCTCCCTTTTATACCCTCCTTTTAGGGAGGAGTGGCTCAGCGAGTCAAGCCACTGATTTTAATAAAAATAATACATTAAAACAATGATGACATTGAGCATGAAGCAGGGGAATCTGGTTCAATTCCCGGTGTCGGCTCCTTGTGACCTTGGGCAAGTCACTTTATCTCCCTGTGCCTCAGGCACCACAAACATAGATTGTGCCTGTACTAACTAATGCACAGTGCCCTGGATAAGGACACAACATACATGTTGTTATAAATAAATACAGATGTGCAATTACCTCCTCATCTCCGCAGATCACAGAGCCCCGTGGGTTCCCTGCAGGTTCTCCAAATATAAACTGCACAAAACCCTTCTGATTTCAAGCTGCAGTTACTACCCAAATCCACAGGGACAAAGCAATGAATGGTGAATGAACAAATAATGCTGCTATTACTTGAAATGGCTTCGTCCTTTTTTAGTTTTCTTTAAAATAAATAAATAAATCCGTGACCGTATAGAAGTGTATGGCAACACTCAGTATTTGTATGTAGTCTTGTAGCTACACAGAGCATCATTTATATAATGTAATGTTCATATTTGGTGATGCCGACTCTCTCCCCCTTTCTTTTTTTTTTTTAATGGACATTTTAAAATTTAAAATTTTTAGTGTGCGAAATAGATGATTGTGTGGTGCCAATTTGTGATGAATGTTCGTCATAGTGAATTTCAGATTCCAGAATTTTGCATAACAAAACTAATATTTATTCAGCATGATTTATCACACATAACAGGAAATCAATTAAAGTAACCAATATTTGTATCTCCGTTGGGTAACTGCATCTATAAGATGCACCTGTTACCCATTATGTACCCTGGGCATTGAAGTGTAACTCCGGGACCTGTTTATTAAATAGACCGTGTTGCCTCTGTTATGTGCCATTTTTTTCATGAGACGAAAATCCTGGCTTCCTACAGCATCATTGCCAGCGAACCAATACATTGAGCCGGTGCTGCGCATTATATAGTAGAGAGAAAATTAAATCAATCTAGATTTCTACTTGGAAAGGGTCGGTTCCACCCAACACCATCTCTAAGCTAAACACTTCACATGAATCAGAGGTTAATTAGTATTACCATGCAATTAAACAATTATAAGTTAAAATGGGCAATCCTTTCTAGCACCAAAGTGAACTAATCCAGATGTAAATTCAATGGTTAATTGATACATTTATTTTTTTTACCCAACTCCGACACCTATAAGTATTTTTAATTTGTTTTTACATTTAGATTTGGGAGAGGTTTGATTTCCTGTGGCTGCTCCCTGCTGTGTGATCAGCAAGTCCCGCCTCCCTTTAGCTTGATTTATTTCTCTGATAAGGACAAGGTTTGATAAGGATGATAGATAATAACACTTCCCTATTCAGAGTTATCACTTTTTTGCACATTTCTTTAACTGGATTTTTTTTTGTTTGATTTACATGTAAATGACTTGTGGGCTTCTTTGGTCTAATTTACTGATGTGGGGAGGGGTTTGTGGTCTTGTTACACCCCAAGCTGTTTATCATTGCAGACCAACATAGGACACTATGTAGGCCTACAGATGTCGTTTGCAGATTTTATAATGGATGGAATATGTATGTATATCTTTATTTATATAGCACTTTACAATACACGTGACATATATATATATATATATATGTAACACATAATGGGAATAAGCGCTTCAGACAAAACCATAGGAAAAAAGAGTCCCTGCTCCGAAGAGCTTACCGTCTAAGTGGGAAGACTTTAGAGACAGTAGGGGGGGGGGGGGAGGGGGTGTTCTGGTAAGTGTGTCTACAAGGGGCCATGGTCAGTGCATGAGATGTATAGTATCAGCCTGGGGAGCTACCCGTATGCTTTGTTATAGAGATGTGTTTTAAGATGGATCTTAAAGGTTGGATATAGAGGGGAAGGGCATTCCAGAGGTGTGGGGCAGTCGGTGAGAGAGGTTTTAGGCGGGAGAGGGCTTTGGATACAAAAGGGGTAGACCCAAGACATCCTTGTGCAAAACGCAAGAGTCTAGCAGGTGTATAGTGAGAAATTAAGCCTGAGATATAAGGAGGGGTAGAAAAGTATATAGCCTTAAAAGAGAGGAGGAGAATTTTGTAAGAAATACAGGATTTAATAGGAAGTCAGGAGAGGGATTTCAGCAGAAGAGACGCTGCGACAGATTTAGGACAGAGTGATTCTAGCAGCAGCTTTCGGGATAGATTGTAGGGGAGACAGGTGAGACAGGTGAGAGGCAGGAAGGCCGGACAGTAGAAGTTTACAATAATCGAGACGGGAGAGAACTAGGGCTTGCGTTAGAGTTGTAGCAGTAGAGCGACAGAGGAAAGCGTATCTTTGCAATGTTATGCATTAAAAAACTACAGGTTTTAGCTACATTGTGAATATGAGAGTTAATGTGAAGGAGTCAAATGTGACACCTACAGTGTGCTTGTGATACTGGGTGTATGATGGTGCTGACAACAGTAATGTAGAAGGGGGCAGTAGGGCCAGGCTTGGGAGGAAGTATGAGGAGCTCAGTCTTTGACATGTTAAGTTTGAGTTGGCGGAGGGCCATTCAGGATGATACAGCGGACAGACATTCAGAGACTTTGGTCTGTACAGGAGGTTTAAGGTTAGGGTTTGAAAGGTAAATTTGTGTGTAATCACCATAGAGGTCACATTTGAACCCAAGAGATGTAATAAGGTCACCTAGAGAGAGTGAAAAGAAAAGAGGTCCCAGGACAGACCCCTGTGGTACGCTCACGGAGAGATCGACAGAGGAGGATGAGTTGGCAAACGAGACACAGAGTACGATACGATGTAAGAGGAAGTCCAGGATGGAGCTCTGTTACGGATACCAAGAGTAGGGAGAATGTGAAGAAGGGGGTGGTCCACAGTATCAAAGGCTGCAGAGCGGTCGAGTAGTACGAGAAGGGGGTAATGGCCTTTGTATTTGGCAGCATGGAGGTTATTCATTTTTATTTTATTTTTAGTGGGGGCTGTTTCAGTGGAATGAGCAGGGTGGAAACCAGGTTGTAGAAGATTTAGGAGAGAATAGGTGGTGAGAAAATGGAGCAAGTAAGAAAATACAAGATGCTCAAGGGGTTTGAGGCTAAAAGTAAGAGGGAGACAGGGCGATAAGAGAGACGGGTAGGGGTAAGGGTATAACTGTTCCATACATACAAAAAAGGGTGGCCCCTGCTCAGCCTTGCATAAATCCGTACTGGAGGGGTGCCATTAGGAAATATATATGTTGAATTGGAAGAGAAGGGCCCTTTTAAGATGCATTTGAAACCAGAGACAGAACATGAAACACAGACAGAGCTCATTGCACATCCAGTGAAACCTATACATGGTACAGTGCCTAAATATATATGTATAGATATCTATTAAATAAAATGGTCTTTTAGTTTAACATTTTGGCCAAAGTGTTGTAAGCCCCTGAGCCACTACACGGCAGACCACATCTACCTTTTAAGATGCACTCAGCCTCCACTGAGTAAAAATAATAAATTGTTTAATGGTGTTGGTTTAGAAAAGCATAAATATTTAAAACCTAATCAGTGCTTGAACAATAGTAGCTCTATTGAGAATAGCATGGGATAAATTCTACTTTTAGAATCATGTATCAGTTGTAAAGATACATGAAAAACCTCTCAATCATCATTCATCACCGATTAAATCTGCGTTCTAGCAGATCGTTTCTCCAGTATGATAGAGGTCACTATGGAGATACGTCAGTTGGAGTACTTCACTATATGTGAATAAATCCAACTAGTGATTGAAAATGACAAAAATCAAACCGTGCATCTTTACAGAAGTGTGAGGGACACTGCAGCAGACCCCTCTGTTGTTACAAAGCAGTAGATATTCTCTTACTGTGTTGCTAAACTGCAACATTCTGTATGCAGGGAAATGTGTATATAGTGCAACAAAGATATCAAACAATTCTCATAATAAAGTTGCACATATCTTACTAACATAAGTGAAAAAACAGAGACGATAATAACCCTCCTAAAGTGACGGAGTAATAGTGTGTCTCCGTATCTCTATATACGTGACAGACTAGACTGATCTATCACTGGTGGTTGCCTCAGTGGGCCCATATCTTTGTTAGCTTGCTAGTCTGTATGGTAGTAAAGTACTACGGCTATTTCAACGAGCAGTTAGTATCTGACTGAAACCTATGTTACAGTCGCGCCATTAACGTGATGATCGTGACATTATCACAACCCGACGCGCGTTTCGCTCTGTCACAAACTTCTTCGGGAGTGGGCGGGTCTCTGTTTCTCTGGCGTATAAATGCTACTGGGTTACCATAGTAACCTGATCCAGTTGATTTGGTAAATATTACCTCTACATTCTATTCTGATTTGGTTAAGACCACGGATCACATTTGTTGGTGGTCCCAATTAAAAGTAGGAAAATATTCCTAGTTTTAAAGCCGCAGTTGAAGCTGCCGTTTTTTGTTTTTTTTAAATGTTTCATTTTTTTTTTTTAATTCAATATGTGCATCAATACAATCTGCACACTGCCAAGTGATTAGCTAAGCTGCAGATCAATCCATTCTCCTGTAGTCGATCGCTGAATCACGGGCTGCACAAGAGGACCCAGGATGCAAAGTTCTGTGGGAAAGATCATGGGACCAGGCAGGCCTAGATACAATTGGTGCACTGCTAGAGAGAGAGCAGGGCTCAAGAGTCAGAGCCTGTTTCAGAAGAGAAAGGGGGTGTGACTTTGTGAATGGTTTCTGTGTAAACAAAAATACTTGTTACATTAGAATACATTAAAAATGTTTTTTTTTTTAAATGCTACAAGTATTTTCTCATAGTACAGAACTGATTTATTTATAAAAAAAAATCACGTAAGATATTGCTTGAACTGCAGCTTTAAAAGGCATATTAAATTGGTTGTGCTATATCTTGTTATGGTTTCAAAAGTGTCGCTGTCACAGGTGTCAGTGAATTGGGATTAACCCTTAATGTACTGGTATCTGATATTCACTGACAGTGACATTGCAGATTACACCAATGTACAGTAAACTTTGTATAGAGTGTGTGCAATGTAAGTTCATATACATTTCATTTCATGCTTTCTATATAAGGGGCTATTGCAGCATTTTTCTGAGGCATTAGATGTTCAAACAGGAACTGCTACCGTTATATTAAGGGGTAAACTTGAAACAGGAGTAAAATACTTGCCCAATCAGCTGGAGCGGGTTACTATGGCAACCTAGTAGCATTTATACGCCGGAGAAACAGAGACCCGCCCACCCCCGAAGAAGTTTGTGACAGAGCGAAACGCGCGTCGGGTTGTGATAACATCATGGTCATCACATTAATGGCGCGACTGTAACATAGGTTTCAGTCAGATACTAACTGCTCGTTGAAATAGCCATAGTACTTTACTACCATACAGACTAGCACACTAACAAAGATGTGGGCCAACTAAGGCAACCACCAGTGATAGATCAGTCTAGTCTGTCACGAATATAGAGATACGGAGACACACAATTACTCAGTCACTTTAGGAAGGTTATTATTGTCTCTGGTTTTTCACTTATGTTGGTAAGATATGTGCAACTTTATTATGAGAGAAAAAAAAAGGGAAAAACTCAATGCTGATGTTACCAATACTGCGGTGTCCACATATATAAATAAATAAATGTGTAATATCGGAGACCGCTATGCATGAATAATACCAAACTAATGGTCCGTAAGCTTCAGCTAAATGTGTGTGAACCTGGTGCAGCCACCACCTCACCTGAACTCTGTCGGGGCAGCCATCTCAAGGGATCGCCAGTTCTCTTACCCCCAGATATACGTGATCCAGATGAAGGTGCACCTCCTTCCTCTAACTGCAGGGATGGCACTCCGGCATGCGATGCCAGATGGTAATGGCAGAGACCTCTATAAACAGAACCAACCTGCTCGTTCGTTCACCGGGTGCCTGCAAATCGTCCCGCGATGTCACAGTTAGGCTCCGTACAGGGGTGGCAGCTGATGGGGGACTGGCAGACGATCCACACCTCTACGATGGTCGTCTCCATCAGATGTCCTCCTCTCGCGGTGTCCGCGTGTGTGAATGGAGCCCCGTTCTCACACTGGCCAAGCCGGGTCCACTAAGCAGTTTTGGAGGAAATCCGCACGATGGATCTGCTGCTGTAAATGCGCATGAACCGGATAGGCGTGCTTCAATACCGATGAATGGATCAAAAATGGAGAAAAAATAGACAGTAGAGCACTGCAAAGGGCAAAGGGCTGGAGGCAAAAAATAACTATTTATTGGGCATATAAGCCAAATGGACAAACACACATGATAAAAAAAAACTTCGACGCGTTTCCCGCCGTGGAGGCGCTTTATCAAAGAGTGCATTGATAAAGCGCCTCTACGTCGGGAAACGCGTCAGAGTTTTTTTTATCATGTGCGTTTGTCCATTTGGCTTATATGCCCAATAAATAGTTATTTTTTTGCCTCCAGCCCTTTGCCCTTTGCAGTGCTCAACTTTCTATTTTTTCTCAACTTTATTATGAGAATTGTTTGATATTTTTGTTGCACTATATGTATGCATTTCCCTGCATACAGACTGTTGCAGTTTAGCAACACAGTAAGAGAATATCTACTGCTTTGTAACAGAGGAGTCTGCTGCAGTGCATGTAAACACAAAAATAGGAGCGCATGAAAAAGAGAACCAGAGAACCGAAATTTATACACTATTCTTTATAATAAAAAACACAAAAATTGCCACAATAAATTGTATCACAATGAGAGTTCTATGACACTACATTCAAATCGATCAGAAGACGCCCGTGACACCCACAGAGGATAGGGTGCTGACACCCAATATACTATGAGAGGACACCCTAGTTGGTGAAGGGTAAGGAGCACTAAGTTGCCTAGTTGGTATAAAACAGACGTTGCATCTCAAACAAATCTCCTAGTAACGTCCTCGTGGTGTCCTGGGGCAGCAGCACGGAAGTCGGTTGTCACGGACGTAAAGTCGCTGCGTATGGTGTCACCACCTACGCGTTTCGTGTCACAGAATTAATATTGGTTCTCTTTCTCATGCGCTCCTATTTTTGTGTTTACATGTGCCGAGTATGCTCCGCTGATCACGGGAGACAAGGAGCTGCTGGGGAGACTGCAATAGCCGAGGGAGAGCAACTGGAGAGACGGCGCGCACAAATATCCCCCCCCCCCTTTTTACGGGTCTGCTGCAGTGTCCCTCACACTTCTGTAAAGATGCACGGGTTGATGTTTGTCATTTTGAGTCACTAGTTGGATTTATTCACATATAGTGAAGTACTCCAACGTACATTGTATCTCTATGGGGACCTCGATCATACCGGAGAAACGATCTGCTATAACGCTGATTTAATCGTTGATGAATGATGATTGAGAGGTTTTTGAATGTATCTTTACAACTGATACAATATGATTCTAAAAGTAGAATTTATCCCATGCTATTCTCAATTGAGCTGCTATTGTTCAAGCGCTGATTAGGTTTTAAATATTTATGTTTATCTAAACCAACACCATTAAACAATTTATTATTTTTACTCCGTGGAGGCTGAGTGCATCTTAAAGGGACCCTTGTCTATAACTGTTGCGTGCTTGAAGGAGGTGGGGAAGGTAGTACTGGGAGGAGATGAAAATGTGTGAGTGTAGGGATTGGAGTAGGAGCAAGAGGTTTCAGGAGATTAAATGGGATCAAGAGGGCAAGTAGTAGATTGGGAAGAGATCAGGAGCAAGCGACACATCCTCTCCTGTTAGAGGAAAAAGTCAAGGAAGGCAGGAGAATTAGGTGCAGAAGAAGATACAGAGGGGATGCATTGCCAGCAAGATTACAAAGTTGGATTTTTAATGCTGCAATCCCAGTTGATTCCTCTCCCACCAGATCCGGACATCGTTAAATTGAAAATAGGGCTGTTGTCCTCTTCCTTGATGACCATTGAGGGGCTTTTCTGCCATTGAGCCAATAATAAGGCCACAACAGCACGTGTAAATATTTTAATACAATGTTTGGGGTGGATTTTACTGCCCTTAGTTCTTTGTTAACGCCGTTTTTTTCCAATGTGGAAATTAATAAATAGAATGAACTTGTATTGCACGATTGGCAGTCACCGCCTCTCTCCTCCTTCGGCCCAGATCCACACGTTGGTGCTAAGCTTTAGCATTCATATGAATGGGGGTAAAGGCGTGCTAAAGCTTGGCACGTGGACCTGGGCTTTTGTTAGACCCCTCTTCTTGTAAGTAAAGAGAAGAAATAATATTTCAGGTTTTCAACATTTTTTTTTTTTTTTAGGTCTCAATCATGATTATTGCTATTGTTCATTCCACAGTGCAGTACAACAGGGGTACAGAGTGATTTTATATTACAAAAACATAAACGGTTAAATACAAGTGAGGACCAACATGTACGAACAGATACAAGGAGGTAGTGCGGGCCCTGCTCGCTGCTCGTTCGACAGGGAATGAGGAACAACGTTGAAACTAGAAGGTAAGGTTGCTCATTGTAGGATAGTGTGGGGATCAGGTTGGAATATGGTTAAGGCAGTGTTCACGTCCATGTGGCGTGCGCGCGGGAGGGGGCGCGCATGGCGTCAGAAATCGGTTCAAACTGATTTCTTGGCGCGACAGGCGCTCACATGAGATGTTCGCCCAATGAGGGCGAACCAGCTCCGTGACCCCCGCACCATGGCCAGTTAAGCACCCGCTCACTGACCAGCCTCTGCACGAGCAAAGGTGTGACCAGCCTAAGTGTGACCACTGAAGCTATTAAGACGCTGGGGGAAGAGTCTGATGGTGCGTGGTAGGGGATCCCAGAGAGAGGGGGCAGCACGTGAGAAGGCTTGCGGGAGTGAGAGGAGGTAATAAGGCGGGAGGAAAGGTGGATGTCATGGGCAGAACATAGGGGGCGTGTAGGTATGTACACACACACACACACACACACACACACGTCTATGTCCTTTCCAGACCCTCGTTGAGCCGCAGCTCCAAATGTTCAGATTACAAAAAGTCTGTGCAAAAGGTATCCAATGTTGTAAATACAGGGTCCAAAAAAACTGGGGTATATTAAATGGGTCCAAATCCCGCTCTGCGGTGGATGACGTCACTTAGGCCAAGGGTGCGCAAACTGGGGGGGGGGGGGTGAGAGATTTTTCTGGGAGTGTGCGGTCGGTTGCAGAGGCCCCGCGCTCTTCCCCACGGCATTTAATTAAATACCGGGGGACCGCGTGAGGCCCCTGCAACACTCTACTTACCGGGATTGAGCCGGCTGTGTGACGCGTCGCCATGGAAATGCAGCGTCAAACGACACCGCTGGGCCACGTGACATGATGCCGCGGGTCACGTGACGTCACATGACCCAGCAGCATAATTTGACGCAGGTACGAGGTAGGGGGCGCGAGAGCCGGGGAAGGGAAGACGGGGGCGCAGCTTCAAAAGTTTGCGCTCACCCTGTCTTGGGCTGTTGCCCCAGTCTGTGCGCGCACACGGAGCACCTGGCGGCGCGTTCACCCGTTTCTGACGTGATCAATGGACTTCTGATTGCTCGCGGCGGGGGCGCGGCCATGATGCCACGCGACTGGTTTGCCCTCATTGGCTAAATCGTCAATGTGACGTAGCCATTGCTCAGAGATTACCTCCTGATGTCACAGGGAACGGTTTTTATTAATTGATGGGCTCTTGAAACATTTCCAGCCTAGGACTTGTATACATGAGTGAGGGGGAGATTGTGTTCTTGATCATTGGTTTATGGGCGGTATAAAGTAGTTATTGAATTCAGGAGAGCACATTTTAGGTTTTAAAACAGCTTGCCAATGTAAATCTTCCGTGACCTCAAAAGGAAATTATTTATGTGTGCTTATTTTCAATTCCTTATTTCAGTTAAACATTAACTAGCACGCACTGAAATTGACTTGTACATACAACGGTGCCCAGGCCCAAGAGGGATTTGGTAAACAATCGGGAGAACTCGCAGAAGCATTTGGTAACCGTGGAGGTATTTAAAGTTAAAACAGTCTGGTTTTATCTTTCCCCCCAGCCCCTCCTCACCAAAAAAAGGTGCCACGCTACATATAACACATGAAACATATCACTACCATTATTTCACTTTGGTCCTGGATGGGACTACCCTTTTTATAATGATCTGTTCAGTGAATTTGCCTACGCTGCTGATTTGACTCTGCCTACTATTTTTAGTTTGCTTTAATGGTTTGACCAGTGCTTGGTTCCCTGTCTTTGGTGCACAAGACTGCTCTCCTTTAAGCATCTCGTCCTTGACGCCTGTATGAAACTTTTTTATTTTTTGCTTTTGCCTAACTCCATAACCCAGATGTGTATGTGTACAGAAAGTGCACAGATCACTGACACAAATGCACCAATTGTTCTGGTCTCTTCCTAGGGGAATCATTTCAGTGTTCGAGGTATCGTGTAACATCACTTTCTGCTCTGATTACTGAGATCCACCTCAGATTACAGCTCTACCGCCTGTGCTCATACAGCAAAGCACTTTTGTGTGTATATCTTTACATAGCAATACACGTGACATAATATTATAACACAATGCGAATAAGCGCTTCAAACATAAAACAATAGGAAAAGGAGTCCCTGCCCCGAAGAGCTTACAATCTAAGTGGTTTCCAGTCCTAAATAGTTTGTATAGGGTCAGCCCCTCATCATCGTTTCAATGCCAAGTAGTTTGTAATAGATAAAGATATATACACACATACACACATCTTGCTGTTTCCGAGGTTAAGATGGCGCTATTTCCAGAGCGCTGTGCAGTCTTAGGCCGCGTGCGTCACAAACAAAAGGCTGTACCTGTATGAGGCGGGCCATAGAGCGCGCGAGGAAGCGCGACGGCACAGACAATTTTAAAGCGGACAAAAGGTTTTGGTCGAGCGACCGCCGGGTCACGTGAGCGGGTTCAGCCAATGTGGGCAAAACAGCTTTGTGACGTCGCGATCACGCCTCCCCCGTCGCACCTCCCCCTCTCCATTCCAAAGGCCAAGGATCACTCAAGCGACAGGCATGCTCGACACCATGCGCTCTGTAGCGCGCGCCTACTATATCCGTGGCCTAAAGGTTACCATGGTAACAACAAAAAACAGAAATGCCCAAAGCTACTTCCAATGTGACAAAAATACACAGTGCAATACCTATATATCTCTTGTAAAAAGGGTCATTTCGTTTAACCCTTTGGCCAGAGCGTCTTAAGCCTGCTGCCACTTTCAAGGCATGACCGTTGGCAGGTCCTAACACTACCTGGGTTAAAATTCTTATTTACCTGTATAATTAAAACCAGAGACAACATGAAACACAGACAGAGCTCAGTGCACATCCAATGAAACTTATACACGGTACAGTGCCTAAATATATATGTATAGATATCTTTTGAATAAAATGGTCTTTTAGTTTAACATTTTGGCCAAAGTGTTGTAAATCCCTGAGCCACTACACGGCAGACCACATCTCAAGGGTACCTAACACTAATATAAATTCTTAATAACCTGTGCATTACCAGGAAGAATGATTTATAATAAATCTGTCAAAATTAGTTGCAAAGTTCTAAGTCTGATTGAAGCTCTTATTAACCTGTACATTACCAGGAAAAGCACTCTGTATTAGATTTGTCACAATCAAACTGTAAGCAAGCAAGATCCCCTGTATAATTACAGGAAGAATGATCACATTGGATCTGTCGTAACCTGGCAAAATGAAACTGACCTGCCAACTTGGAAAGTGGGGTGGGGCAAGCTTAAACCTTGGGGGGGAGGGGCCACTACCCTCCCATAAGCAACTGAAACCAGCTGCACACAGGTTACCATGGTAACCTCAGAAACTAGAGGTAAGGAAAATCATGAGTTTTAACACTTAGATTTTTTTTTTTTTTAAAGAGCAGGACTTGCTGAGGTAGGGTGACCAGATGTCCCGGTTAATCCGGGACAGCCCCGTTTTTTTTTTTTAGGGCTATGTCCCGACTGTTTTGGGTGCTGTCCCAGTATTTGGATCCACCTGGCGAGCGCAGACTGCGCATGCACACGAGCAGCCAGCAAGCGCTCTTCTCCCGTGCACGACATTTGCCCCGGGTTTTTGCAGGGATAAATATGGTCACCCTATGCTAGCGGACAGATAGTAACAGTAACATTATAGGCGTTAAGCTCCCGTAGACTTCTGTGGGATGGCTGCTTGACGTTCCTATAGTAAGCAAATACCTCGGAGGGTTTTTTTCATTTTTATCTAATAATTTTCCCTTCGCAAAGTAATTGGGATGATAATTGGAGATCAGGAAGTACCGCCAGTGTTCGTATTATACAGGGCCTGTAGCAAGTAAAAACAAATTCCGTTTTCACAGTTGCACTTCTAAAAGCTGAATGTGTTTTTATTTTTGATGCAAGGGCTTATCTTTTTAGTGCACTATAAAGCCGACCATCATACGAAATCTGTTTCTGCGGTAAATATAACCCAGCGCTATTGCCTTAGATTTACTCTGGATCTATATTTGAAGTGGTATGAATGCCCATAGCGTTTTGCAACACACGGCACCGCAAAAGCTCTTTTGGATTCTCGTAAACCTGCATTTTTAGCAGTTTCAATCTTTTTATAGGTTGTATGGGGCTTTTAGATTTCCTTAGAAATCCCTTTATTGGTCTGAACTTTTGCTTTTGGCATTGGGTAATAATGCTTCCACCATTCATAGCTGCCAAAGATTATGGAATAATAGATTTTAATAATAACGAAAACTGAGTTAATTGTTGCTGGGGATGAATTATCTACCCTTTAGGCCACCAGGTGAGTGTGTAGTAGTAATATTAATCAAAACAAGTATATATTTATTTGTGTATATAGATATATATATCGAGAGAGGTCTAGGTAGGTAGATCTAGATATATGCATATCTAGATATATACACACATACATACAGTACACACTAAAAACGTGTGTGTATGTATATAGCTAAACACGTGGTCCCTGTTCATCGCTTGCCATTAAGACCAGGTTTCACACCAGTGGGAGAGAGGCTCCCCCATGTTATACAATGTATGGGCTTATCCATGCAGTATCTCTGCCCTTCCATGCGGGCACGGGCACCTCGCGCCCATTTCAACCGACGGTCAAGGGGTTAACCTGCAGAACCCATACATTGTGACATCCCAGCGTTCCAGCCATTGTGACGTCGCCGCCTTTTTTCTTTCTGTATCTTCCCGTGCAATGCGAGCGAGCGCGTGCGTGCGTGCGGCGCCCGCGCTCCCGTGTGTATGGGTTTGAAAACCGCGGCCACGTGATCTCTAGCTCAGCTGACAATGAGGTGAGAGGGGGGAGCCGCGTAGCGACCCCTGCTGGTTTGGGGACGAATGTGCAGGGGCCGGTGACTGACTGACTTGTGAGGCACAATGTGTCAGTGTGTGAATCCCAGCAAGCGGTGCAGGCTGGGGGGAGACATACACAGGTGTGCGCCTGTCACTAATACACCATGTCAGTGTGTGAGTCCCAGCAAGCAGTGCAGGCTGGGGGGGGACATACACAGGTGTGCGCCTGTCACTAATACACCATGTCAGTGTGAATCCCAGCAAGCAGTGCAGGCTGGGGGAGACATACACAGGTGTGCGCCTGTCACTAATACACCATGTCAGTGTGTGAATCCCAGCAAGCAGTGCAGGCTGGGGGGGGACATACACAGGTGTGCGCCTGTCACTAATACACCATGTCAGTGTGAGTCCCAGCAAGCAGTGCAGGCTGGGGGGGGGGGGGACATACACAAGTGTGCGCCTGTCACTAATACACCATGTCAGTGTGAGTGAGTCCCAGCAAGCAGTGCAGGCTGGGGGGGGGGGGGAGACATACACAGGTGAGCACCTGTCACTAATACACCATGTCAGCGTGTGAGTCCCAGCAAGCAGTGCAGGCTGGGGGGAGACATACAGAGGTGTGCGCCTGTCACTAATACACCATGTCAGTGTGAGTCCCAGCAAGCAGTGCAGGCTGGGGGGGGGGGGGGGAGACATACACAGGTGAGCACCTGTCACTAAGACACCGTGTCAGTGTGAGTGAGTCCCAGCAAGCAGTGCAGGCTGGGGGGAGACATACACAGGTGTGCGCCTGTCACTAATACACCATGTCAGTGTGTGAGTCCCAGCAAGCAGTGCAGGCTGGGGGGGGGAGGACATACACAGGTGTGCGCCTGTCACTAATACACCATGTCAGTGTGAGTGAGTCCCAGCAAGCAGTGCAGGCTGGGGGGGGGGAGACATACACAGGTGAGCACCTGTCACTAATACACCATGTCAGTGTGTGAGTCCCAGCAAGCAGTACAGGCTGGGGGGAGACATACACAGGTGTGCGCCTGTCACTAATACACCATGTCAGTGTGAATCCCAGCAAGCAGTACAGGCTGGGGGGAGACATACACAGGTGTGCGCCTGTCACTAATACACCATGTCAGTGTGAATCCCAGCAAGCAGTGCAGGCTGGGGGGGGACATACACAGGTGAGCACCTGTCACTAATACACCATGTCAGTGTGAATCCCAGCAAGCAGTGCAGGCTGGGGGAAGACATACACAGGTGTGCGCCTGTCACTAATACACCATGTCAGTGTGTGAGTCCCAGCAAGCAGTGCAGGCTGGGGGGGGGACTTACACAGGTGTGCGCCTGTCACTAATACACCATGTCAGTGTGTGAGTCCCAGCAAGCAGTGCAGGCTGGGGGGGGAGGAGACATACACAGGTGAGCACCTGTCACTAATACACCATGTCAGTGTGTGAGTCCCAGCAAGCAGTGCAGGCTGGGGGGGGTCGACATACACAGGTGAGCGCCTGTCACTAATACACCATGTCAGTGTGAATCCCAGCAAGCAGTGCAGGCTGGGGGGGGGGGAGACATACACAGGTGAGCGCCTGTCACTAATACACCATGTCAGTGTGTGAGTCCCAGCAAGCAGTGCAGGCTGGGGGGAGACATACACAGGTGTGCGCCTGTCACTAATACACCATGTCAGTGTGTGAGTCCCAGCAAGCAGTGCAGGCTGGGGGGGGACATACACAGGTGTGCGCCTGTCACTAATACACCATGTCAGTGTGAATCCCAGCAAGCAGTGCAGGCTGGGGGAGACATACACAGGTGTGCGCCTGTCACTAATACACCATGTCAGTGTGTGAATCCCAGCAAGCAGTGCAGGCTGGGGGGGGACATACACAGGTGTGCGCCTGTCACTAATACACCATGTCAGTGTGAGTCCCAGCAAGCAGTGCAGGCTGGGGGGGGGGGGGACATACACAAGTGTGCGCCTGTCACTAATACACCATGTCAGTGTGAGTGAGTCCCAGCAAGCAGTGCAGGCTGGGGGGGGGGGGGGGGAGACATACACAGGTGAGCACCTGTCACTAATACACCATGTTAGTGTGAGTGAGTCCCAGCAAGCAGTGCAGGCTGGGGGGAGACATACACAGGTGTGCGCCTGTCACTAATACACCATGTCAGTGTGAATCCCAGCAAGCAGTGCAGGCTGGGGGGAGACATACACAGGTGTGCGCCTGTCACTAATACACCATGTCAGTGTGTGAATCCCAGCAAGCAGTGCAGGCTGGGGGGAGACATACACAGGTGTGCGCCTGTCACTAATACACCATGTCAGTGTGTGAGTCCCAGCAAGCAGTGCAGGCTGGGGGGAGACATACACAGGTGTGCGCCTGTCACTAATACACCATGTCAGCGTGTGAGTCCCAACAAGCAGTGCAGGCTGGGGGGAGACATACAGAGGTGTGCGCCTGTCACTAATACACCATGTCAGTGTGAGTCCCAGCAAGCAGTGCAGGCTGGGGGGGGGGGGGGGGAGACATACACAGGTGAGCACCTGTCACTAATACACCATGTCAGTGTGAGTGAGTCCCAGCAAGCAGTGCAGGCTGGGGGGAGACATACACAGGTGTGCGCCTGTCACTAATACACCATGTCAGTGTGTGAGTCCCAGCAAGCAGTGCAGGCTGGGGGGGGGAGGACATACACAGGTGTGCGCCTGTCACTAATACACCATGTCAGTGTGAGTGAGTCCCAGCAAGCAGTGCAGGCTGGGGGGGGGGAGACATACACAGGTGAGCACCTGTCACTAATACACCATGTCAGTGTGTGAGTCCCAGCAAGCAGTACAGGCTGGGGGGAGACATACACAGGTGTGCGCCTGTCACTAATACACCATGTCAGTGTGAATCCCAGCAAGCAGTACAGGCTGGGGGGAGACATACACAGGTGTGCGCCTGTCACTAATACACCATGTCAGTGTGAATCCCAGCAAGCAGTGCAGGCTGGGGGGGGACATACACAGGTGAGCACCTGTCACTAATACACCATGTCAGTGTGAATCCCAGCAAGCAGTGCAGGCTGGGGGGAGACATACACAGGTGTGCGCCTGTCACTAATACACCATGTCAGTGTGTGAGTCCCAGCAAGCAGTGCAGGCTGGGGGGGGGACTTACACAGGTGTGCGCCTGTCACTAATACACCATGTCAGTGTGTGAGTCCCAGCAAGCAGTGCAGGCTGGGGGGGGAGGAGACATACACAGGTGAGCACCTGTCACTAATACACCATGTCAGTGTGTGAGTCCCAGCAAGCAGTGCAGGCTGGGGGGGGTCGACAAACACAGGTGAGCGCCTGTCACTAATACACCATGTCAGTGTGAATCCCAGCAAGCAGTGCAGGCTGGGGGGGGGGGGGAGACATACACAGGTGAGCGCCTGTCACTAATACACCATGTCAGTGTGAATCCCAGCAAGCAGTGCAGGCTGGGGGGGGGGGGGAGACATACACAGGTGTGCGCCTGTCACTAATACACCATGTCAGTGTGTGAGTCCCAGCAAGCAGTGCAGGCTGGGGGGAGACATACAGAGGTGTACGCCTGTCACTAATACACCATGTCAGTGAGTCCCAGCAAGCAGTGCAGGCTGGGGGGGAGACACACACAGGTGTGCGCCTGTCACTAATACACCATGTCAGTGAGTCCCAGCAAGCAGTGCAGGCTGGGGGGGAGACACACACATATAATGAAAGAATAAATAATAATGGGGGAAAAAAGTGGTGTGTGTGTGTGGGCGCGCGCGTGTGTGGGCGCGAGCGTGTGTGGGCGCGCGCGTGTGTGGGCGCGCGCGTGTGTGGGCGCGAGCGTGTGTGGGCGCGAGCGTGTGTGTGTGTAAAAATGTTTAAAAAAAAAAAAACTTGGGAGCCAGCATTTGAAGGGTGGGTCTTGGCTGTGATAAATGAATCTCCGGAAACTTAGAGCACTATTTACACCAGTATTGAGAAGACAATTGCAAGTGTGTGTGTGTGTGTGTGTGTGTGTGTGTGTGTGTGTGTGTGTGTGTGTGTGTCCCTCTTGTCTCCCTAAACGCTGACTCCTAAACGGCTTTTTATTTTTGTCCCCCCATCTATAGTACTGTAGACTTTTGCTAATTTATAGGACTCGTTTTGAGACGTTGAATTCTTTGTTTTCTCAGGAGATGGAGCGTACCGCACGTGGAACATGGCCAGGGTAAGGAAAGTAACATTTGGAAGAAAGCGGGGGAAAAACATTGTTCTACAGACAGAAATAAGAGTTGCCTTTTTCTGTTCTGTATATTAAGCAGCAGTCCTTCAGCTGCTTTCTTTATTCATCGTTGGGGTTGCCAGGTAGCTTCTCCAAAAATACTGGACACAATGGTGAAAGGTGTGACGCACTCGAGACGCGCGTGCGCACACTCCTCTCACCGTGCCATGCTGTTTCCTCCTCTCCTTGGCCCCACCCCCAGGCTCTTGACACCTCCATGCTGATTGGCTGCTGCTTGGTAATGCTTTCAATCAGGATGGAGGAAGTTGTCCAGCCCCCTACCAACAGCCCTGCTCGGGGAAATCCCGCCCCTCACCCAAGCAGGTCAGGTCACTATATCCAGAGAGGTAATGCCGGTATACACATACATGTCCAGTATAACCTCTAATTATTTACTGGACAGTGTTCAAATACAGGACAGTCTGGTTCAATACTGGATACCTGGCAACCCAAATCACCTGAGTGAACCGCGACAACATAATGACCTGAGAAATGTATACTATTTGTCGCTTTTCCCTGGAGACCATGCAAGTAAATATGAAGTGAAGATATCTCCTTTACGTTCTTCCGTGTGTATTAAGCCTGAGACAAGGGAGTACAGAATTTGTGGCCTGACTCCAGGCAGCTGGTTTGGTGATTTTGGACCCATCGTTTCGAGCTTGGTCACTGATTCTGCATTGTGAAGCTGCTAGTGGTTGCAAACCAGGTCATAATGGTGGGTCAAAAAGTGACAACTCTCCACTGACAAAAGTGGAACAATGCTATAATATCCATGGGTGTATCTGCGTCTTCAACAGGTCCTCAAACCCGCTTCATTTACCACATTGCTTCATGTCATACAGTGGTTACTCTGCAGATAAGGGTTCTGGGTGGTGACTGAACATTGACTCCAGCCACATCGTGTCAGTCATTTAATGTAGGGGGCGTCACTATTACACGCACACCCATATGGACTAAGCCGTGCTTTTCCACAAGGCCCCTTCCCATCCCTTTAAATGACAAGGCTGTGAAGTTTATTCCGGCGCAGAAATATATCTTACTAAATAGCCCCAATGAGTAAAGAAGGACCATGATGTTCCCCTCTGACCACCGAATGGAGCAGCCTATCTTTTGATCCAGGGGTCTCTGGTGGGTGTATTTCATTGGGATGGGGGGGGGGTTCTTTGGGATATTGGGGTGGGGGTGGGATTTCTTTGGGATATTGGGGTGGGGGTGGGATTTCTTTGGGATATTGGGGTGGGGGGGATTTATTTGGGATATTGGGGTGGGGGGGATTTCTTTGGGATATTGGGGTGGGGGGGATTTTTTTGGGATATTGGGATGGGGGATTTCTTTGGGATATTGGGGTGGGGGGGGATTTCTTTGGGATATTGGGGTGGGGGGGATTTCTTTGGGATATTGGGGTGGGGGGGATTTCTTTGGGATATTGGGATGGGGGGATTTCTTTGGGATATTGGGGTGCAGGGGGATTTATTTGGGATATTGGGGTGGAGGGATTTCTTTGGGATATTGGGGTGGGGGGGATTTATTTGGGATATTGGGGTGGAGGGATTTCTTTGGGATATTGGGGTGGGGGAGGGGATTTCTTTGGGATATTGGGGTGGGGGAGGGGATTTCTTTGGGATATTGGGATGGGGAGGGGATTTCTTTGGGATATTGGTGTGGGGGGGATTTATTTGGGATATTGGGGTGGGGGGATTTCTTTGGGATATTGGTGTGGGGGGGATTTATTTGGGATATTGGGGTGGGGGGATTTCTTTGGGATATTGGGGTGGGGGGGATTTCTTTGGGATATTGGGGTGGGGGGGATTTCTTTGGGATATTGGGATGTGGGGGGGATTTCTTTGGGATATTGGGATGGGGGAGGGGATTTCTTTGGGATATTGGGATGGGGGGATTTCTTTGGGATATTGGGATGGGGGAGGGGATTTCTTTGGGATATTGGGATGGGGGGATTTCTTTGGGATATTGGGGTGGGGGAGGGGATTTCTTTGGGATATTGGGGTGGGGGGGATTTCTTTGGGATATTGGGATGGAGGGGATTTCTTTGGGATATTGGGGTGGGGGGGATTTCTTTGGGATATTGGGATGGGGGGGATTTCTTTGGGATATTGGGATGGGGGAGGGGATTTATTTGGGATATTGGGATGGGGGAGGGGATTTCTTTGGGATATTGGGGTGTGGGGGATTTCTTTGGGATATTGGGGTGTGGGGGATTTCTTTGGGATATTGGGATGGGGAGGGGATTTCTTTGGGATATTGGGATGGGGGAGGGGATTTCTTTGGGATATTGGGATGGGGGAGGGGATTTCTTTGGGATATTGGGATGGGGGGATTTCTTTGGGATATTGGGATGGGGGGATTTCTTTGGGATATTGGGATGGGGGGATTTCTTTGGGATATTGGGATGGGGGAGGGGATTTCTTTGGGATGGGGGGGATTTCTTTGGGATATTGGGATGGGGAGGGGATTTCTTTGGGATATTGGGATGGGGGGATTTCTTTGGGATATTGGGTTGGGGGAGGGGATTTCTTTGGGATATTGGGATGGGGGAGGGGATTTCTTTGGGATATTGGGATGGGGGGATTTCTTTGGGATATTGGGATGGGGGGATTTCTTTGGGATATTGGGATGGGGGGATTTCTTTGGGATATTGGGATGGGGGGATTTCTTTGGGATATTGGGATGGGGGAGGGGATTTCTTTGGGATGGGGGGGATTTCTTTGGGATATTGGGATGGGGAGGGGATTTCTTTGGGATATTGGGATGGGGGGATTTCTTTGGGATATTGGGATGGGGGAGGGGATTTCTTTGGGATGGGGGGGATTTCTTTGGGATATTGGGATGGGGGGATTTCTTTGGGATATTGGGATGGGGGGATTTCTTTGGGATATTGGGATGGGGAGGGGATTTCTTTGGGATATTGGGGTGGGGGGGGGATTTCTTTGGGATATTGGGATGGGGGGATTTCTTTGGGATATTGGGATGGGGGAGGGGATTTCTTTGGGATATTGGGATGGGGGAGGGGATTTCTTTGTGATTAGACTGTAAGCTCCTCGGGGCAGGGACTCCTCTTCCTTAATGTTTCTTTTGTCTAAAGCACTTATTCCCATGATCTGTTATTTATATTATCTGTTATTTATTTGATTACCACGTGTATTACTACTGTGAAACGCTATGTACATTAATGGCGCTATATAAATAAAAACAATATAATACAATTGCTGTTAAAGCTGCAGTTCAAGCAATATCCTACATGTGTGTTTTTTTTTTAATAAATCAGTTCTGTACTATGAGAAAATACTTGTAGCATTTAAAAAAAATTTTTAGACATTTTTAATGTTTCTAATTTAACAGGCATTTTTGTTTCCATAGAAACCATTTACAAAGTCCCACCCCCTTCCCCTTCTGACAGGCTCTGGCTCATGAGCCCTGCCTTCTCTCTAGCAGTGCACCAATTGTATCTAGTAACTTGCCTGGTCACATGATCTTCCCCACATAACTTTGCATTCTGGGTAATGTAGTCCAGCAATAACTGAATTAAATAACCCTGAGAAAAGCGATTGATTACAGGAGAACGGATCGATCTGCAGCTTAGCTAATCACTTGTCAGTGTGCAGAGTGTATTGATGCACATATTGAATGGAAAAAATAAATATATATATTTTTTTAAACAGCAGCTTGAACTGCAGCTTTAAAAATGAGTGCTGATGGAGGCAGCAACATCCTAATGAGTAATGTTTCTGTAGTGATAAATTGACTGTACACACCCCAATTACCTAATTGTCCTCAAATCTTTAACCTCACAGTTACCCCAGTGTCCAGGGCAGAGGTGTTCAAAGGGGGGGGGGGGAGGGAGATTTTTCTAGGGGGCGCAGCGGTTTGCAGAGGTCCCGCTCTCTTCCCCAAGGCATTTAAATTAAATGCCGGGGGATCGCGTGAGACCTCTGCAACTCAACTTACCTTGATTCTGAAGGCTGCTATGATGCGTCGCCATGGCAACGCTGTGATGTCACGTCACATGACCGTCACCATGGCAATGCAGCGTCATTTGATGCCGACACGAGGTGGAGGGGGGGGGGGGAGAGAGAAAGCAAGGGGGGCACAACTCTAATAGTTTGCACACCCCTGCTCCAGGGTACAGATATGTGTGCTTCTTGCATAGAAACAATTTCTGTTAACACTTCACCACAAAGGCCCATATTCCCTAAGCGGTTTATGTCATAGGACACCTTACTGCCCATTTTACTTGAATTGGGGGGGCCATAGTAGGGTTCTTCCGTCATCGTAAGGGGTCTTGGGGAACAGCACCGCGAATATGGGCCAACATTGGCATTAAAACCGTAGTATACCGCCATGATCTACTTCAGGGGCTGCACGTGCGCTACTTGAGCAGGGAGGCTGCAGTTGTGTGTCCGGGCGCCTTCCCACCACCTCCGGCAGTCGTTTAATGCTCGTACACTCATTATTCGTGTCCCACTCCGCTTCTTACCCTTATAACTCGTGCTGAGCACAGAAGAGGCGTGGGAGACTGTTCCTGGTGCACTTTCTCTTTTATGTCTCCAACCGTAACACGTAGATCGCAAGGTTTGTGCCGCGGCGGTTATTTTCTGCATCCGAAAGGCTAGAGATTAGATTTGTATTTATTTATTTTTGCGACCATTGCTTCTTGCCTGTGGGATGAATAGGTTGTAATACCTTCGTTACCAGAGGAATATACAAGGGAATGCGATGCTTTTAGCCAGTGACAGGAATACAAGTATCAACTAATGGTGTGTTAGTGAAACGTTGCCACTGCTTACTGCTTTTCAATGCCACCAAATCTGTGGCCTTCTGCTCATGTTTCTTCTTCAGTTTGATGCCACCTGGACCACATTTAATCAGCCCAGGGCTTGCATTTTGGGTTGCAGTAGTGGCATGGGGGGGGGGGAGAGGGGAAGAGAGAGGGGCTTGAGCACGCCTGCCCTAACAGGTCAGGTTTTCAGGATATCCCAGTCGAAGAGTGAGCCTCTAATTGAGCCAACTATGCTAAAGCAGGGACTGATTGGGCCACCTGTGTTGAAGCTGGGATACCCTGAAAACCTGACCTGTTGGGAGGGGGGATGGGGAGGGCTTGAGGACTGGAGTTGAGCACCCCTGGCAGAGTATTGCGCTCACAATGTAAATCTATTCTGTGTTATTTCGGGTACAGATTTCAGCACTACTGTTTGGAAATAGTGTGGAAGGTGGCCCCTGGGCTGGCACTATTCTTCACTTACACCATGTAGTGTATGTAATTAGGGCATTCAACTTGATATGGCCACAAACCTACTGCACATTTCCACCCCGACCCGGCATTTCTGTTACAGCAAACCAGAAACGTTTGCACATTTTAAACTGCTTTCAGGCACCTATTCTATTTTCGCAACGGCGAGACATAATAAGGTCCCGGAGGAAATGGTTGCTTTGGGAACCTTGCAATCTCCTTCTCTCGAAAATATTACGGGAGAATCTTTGCCTAGTAAATGGCGTTCTGCCCTGCTGATGCATTGACGGGGAAAGGCTTTGGTGAGCATGAACACGTGACATTAGTTGGCAAAGAGGTTAAAGAGAAAAGTATTTCAGGAAAACTTGGGTCTTTTCATTGGACAAGGCATAGCTAGTAGATCTGTAAAGGTAGAAAGGTCATCTAACTTAAATTTAAGTTATTGTCTCAAAATTACTCGACTCTATAAAAATTTTGCACACACACTTACTTTTTGCTATGGCAAAAACATTGAAACTCGCCAAATATAGAGTTTCAAGTTGGGTATGATTGACCTTGACTTATCTCACCTAACAAGGCTCTAATTGTTCTCTCTTCTATAAATTTATATAAATCAAACCATCGATTATTTCCATTGACACGGTTCAGGTAAACAAATCAAATGTTAAATGGTTGTTTCCAAGTATGTGACTGGTAGCATTTTACAGGACTGCAGATGGATTTATCCACCTTCTGATTGAGTGAGTTGGAATTTCCGTTCTTAACACGGAGTAAACGTTTTTCACGAGTTCGGCGTGTACAATTTTTGGGTAGATGGCAGTAAGTCAATGCAGTTTTATAATGCTCTTGTTCTTCAGTTCCACAGCCAGTGGCATCCTGTTCGAATTCCTTGTTTAAGAAAATTACATCAATATTGCGGAATAATTTTTTCGCATCAGCTTCTCCGAAATACTTCCTGTACAGCCAAGCAAGTGTGGTCGCCAATAAGACTTCTGTAGAAGAGGTAAGATCTTCAAATGGATCAAACTCTACTTTGTTTAGTGCTGAGAAATGTTTGCTGACATATATATATTGGTTTATTGAAATATTCTGTACCCTCCAGTACCGAAATTTTTACCTGGAAAAGAAAGCAAGAGGATATACAGAAGAGGAGCTTAAGGAATCCTTTGCATTTCTGCTTTTCGAGACTGAGAGACAGGTATTCAATATTCTTCTCTTGTTAATCCTTCTTATTCTCCCAAGTTTTTTTGTTTGTTTTTTTTAACCTGTAAGACATGTTAGACTTATTACCATTTGAGCAGGTATCCATGCATTCAGGTTTTTCCGCAACATGTTATCGGCCACCAGATGCACTATAGCTAACTTCTGGCACAAGGAAGCACCTCCACCAATGACTATGATTTTACACACATGAAAAGAAATTAATCTTATGGAACGTCTCACAAGTCTGTTACATGGATGTTTTGATACGTTCTGGGACATTTGGCTGGGAATCTTCACAATATGTCAGAATTTGATCATGTAAACATGTAAATGTCTTATCTGAATTGTAAATGTATGATCAAATAGAAATGTATATGAATTGAACCATGTCCCCCTCATACCTCCATTTCCTCGTCCCTGTTATTTTTTTGTAGCCTTCCCATTGACCTTTTTATAATTTATGAAAATGTCCAAAAGAAACCGTTCCAAAAAAAAAAAAAAAAAAGATGTTTTTGTATGTACCCTAAGCTGCAGTTGTAGCAGAATAATCAGCAGATGGAATATAGAGAGAACTACTTGAGCTGTGTGTGTATATACAGTACGCTGCCAGAAGAGAGGGACAATACGTTCATGGTGGTGATCTAGTTTTAGCCTCATTCTGAAATCTATTTTCCCTGGCTGGTTACCTCCTCATTGCCCATTACTGATCTTCTAAAGCTTTACAAAAATCTGAATGGATGCTTGCTGTGGAACCACAAATTATAGGGCACAACTTTCCATCTAAAGAGCCCTAGTTGGAAGCCATTGGCATTCAATAACGGGGAAGTCCCAGCACTCTCTGACTAAGAGAAATGGTGACACTATGGATTATGCCAATAGTATAATAAATTTAATGTGAATACAAGATAATGCTTGGAGTGATATGGCGCAAAGCAAACCCACTAAAAATGCATATAAATTATAGGGGGTGTTAAACACAGGGACAAGGGGTGACAAAAGACACGGAAAGTAGGGGGAAAAGAACAAAACTAACGGGAAGGGTAATCAGGGGGGCAACGTTTCGGGGGGAGACCCCTTCCTCAGGCCCGTTGCCTCATGTCTGAAAAGACCGCGATGTACTTCCCTTGACCCTTTACACCCCAGTGACCAGAGCAGCACTCAAAACATACAAAGCAAATGCAAAATAGAATGCTCAAACAGGCACAGTCCTGAGTGCACCAGAGTATATGCAATAAGGAAATCAAACCATCCGGTATAATGACCAAGTCTCTCTTCCTCCCTGGCATGCTAAGTGAGTGCTGTCTTCCCCACCTGTAGAAGCCCATTGGCATTCAGATTCATGGGCGGCCTTGTCATCCCAATATTCAGACTTGCATTCGACTTTACAAAACTCAATGTCATAGGTTTCTCGTACATATCACAGATTATATATCATATCACAACCAGTTATATTTACACGAGGTACACCTGTAAAAGCTCAATAGAGCTATGAAACAGTATGCTTTGATTATAGAACTGCTGGATTAATTCTGCTATTCATTGTTGTTTTTTATAGGCCAAACAGGTGTGCAAACATGGAGTCTGTTTTAGAAACAGTGCCATTACCACCTTAGGTGATCCAGCAGCAGGTAAGGCAACCAAGGAACACTCCAAAAGCAAAGTTTGTACATTCACTTCTGCAGCAAAAGAGAATTTAAGGCATTGTGTGTGATATGGTTGGACTCCTCGCATGAGTTGAAGCTTCTTTGCAAGGCCGTAGAAAACTATTCTTTCAGCAAACTCTACTGTACCCTTTTTGTTGGCTCCAGTAGCTAGTTTAGAGATGCTGATCATTCCTATTGACTATTTATAGATCTGTCTTTAACATCCCTGAAAATGAACATTAAATACACATCATGTATAATAATATAGGATACCTCTTTACAATTCAACCCGCCTTCTTTTTGCTGCAGCTTCAGTCTGCAAACTGATACTGTACCCGAAATGTTGATTTTTGTGTATTTTATGTCTGTTGCAAAGGAGTCTACGTTTCCAAATACGCCGATTACCTTCATTCAAGGCCATGGTACCATGGGAGGTGTGGATACATAGTGATATTTAAACTAATTAAGGTAAGTTTAAGGACCTGGTGAACGAATTCTCTTCTAGAATGCCCTATATGTCTGTGCAATGCATTGTGGCCCCTCTTGGTTCTATTGTGTTAAAAAGGGGTGTTTCATGTGTATTTGGCACATTATATTATTCTGCCGGATATTAAAGATTCTCATTTTTGAGGCAGGATCTGCTTCCCTTTAAAATGGGTTGGGATACTGGGGGGGATCTGGGATGCATTGCATACTGGGGGGGGGGATCTGGGATGCGTTGCATACTGGGGGGGGGATCTGGGATGCGTTGCATACTGGGGGGGGATCTGGGATGCGTTGCATACTGGGGGGGGGGATCTGGGATGCGTTGCATACTGGGGGGGGGGATCTGGGATACGTTGCATACTGGGGGTGGATCTGGGATGCGTTGCGTACTGGGGGGGGATCTGGGATGCGTTGCATACTTGGGGGATCTGGGATGCGTTGCATAATGGGGGGGGATCTGGGATGCGTTGCATACTGGGGTGGATCTGAGATGCGTTGCATACTTGGGGGATCTGGGATGCGTTGCATAATGGGGGGGATCTGGGATGCGTTGCATACTGGGGGGGATCTGGGATGCGTTGCATACTTGGGGGATCTGGGATGCGTTGCATACTGGGGGGGATCTGGGATGCGTTGCATACTGGGGGGATCTGGGATGCGTTGCATACTGGGGGGGGATCTGGAATGCGTTGCATACTGGGGGGGATCTGGAATGCGTTGCATATTGGGGGGATCTGGGATGCGTTGCATACTGAGGGGGATCTGGGATGCGTTGCATACTGGGGGGATCTGGGATGCGTTGCATACTGGGGGGGGAATCTGGGATGCGTTGAATACTGGGGGGGATCTGGGATGCGTGGCATAATGGGGGGGGGGAATCTGGGATGCGTTGCATACTGGGGGGGGGATCTGGGATGCGTTGCATACTGGGGGGATCTGGGATGCTTTGCATACTGGGGGGGATCTGGGATGCGTTGCATACTGGGTGGATCTGAGATGCGTTGCATACTGGGAGGATCTGGGATGCGTTGCATACTGGGGGGGGATCTGGGATGCATTGCATACTGGGGGGGATCTGGGATGCATTGCATACTGGGGGGGATATGGGATGCGTTGCATACTGGGGGGGATCTGGGATGCGTTGCATACTGGGGGGGGATCTGGGATGCGTTGCATACTGGGGGGGGGATCTGGGATGCGTTGCATACTGGGGGGGGGGATCTGGGATGCGTTGCATACTGGGGGGGGGATCTGGGATGCATTGCATACTGGGGGGGGGGATCTGGGATGCGTTGCATACTGGGGGGGGGATCTGGGATGCATTGCATACTGGGGGGGGGGATCTGGGATGCATTGCATACTGGGGTGGATCTGGGATGCGTTGCATACTGGGGGGGATCTGGGATGCGTTGCATACTGGGGGGGATCTGGGATGCGTTGCATACTGGGGGGGATCTGGGATGCGTTGCATACTGGGGGGGATCTGGGATGCGTTGCATACTGGGGGGGATCTGGGATGCGTTGCATACTGGGGGGAATCTGGGATGCGTTGCATACTGGGGGGGGATCTGGGATGCGTTGCATACTGGGGGGGATCTGGGATGCGTTGCATACTGGGGGGGATCTGGGATGCGTTGCATACTGGGGGGGATCTGGGATGCGTTGCATACTGGGGGGGATCTGGGATGCGTTGCATACTGGGGTGGATCTGAGATGCGTTGCATACTGGGAGGATCTGGGATGCGTTGCATACTGGGGGGGATCTGGGATGCGTTGCATACTGGGGGGAATCTGGGATGCGTTGCATACTGGGGGGAATCTGGGATGCGTTGCATACTGGGGGGGATCTGGGATGCGTTGCATACTGGGGGGGATCTGGGATGCGTTGCATACTGGGGGGAATCTGGGATGCGTTGCATACTGGGGGGAATCTGGGATGCGTTGCATACTGGGGGGGGATCTGGGATGCGTTGTATACTGGGTGGGGATCTGGGATGCGTTGCATAATGGGGGGGGGGAATCTGGGATGCGTTGCATACGGGGGGGATCTGGGATGCGTTGCATACTGGGGGGGGGGAATCTGGGATGCGTTGCATACTGGGGGGGGGGATCTTGGATGCGTTGCATACTGGGGGGATCTGGGATGCGTTGCATACTGGGGGGGGGGATCTGGGATGCGTTGCATACTGGGGGGGGGGGGATCTGGGATGCGTTGCATACTGGGGGGGGGGGATCTGGGATGTGTTGCATACTTGGAGGGGGTTTTTCCCCCCCCCCACACTTGTACGTCTGTTCCATAGAATGTTTCATGTTTTCCCACGTGTGCCTTGAAGCCACTAAAATGCTTAGTGGCCTCATGCACTAAAGGTTCATAAAAAAAAAATCGCTGGGCCATTTAAATCCCCGTTGTTATGAGCGTTGCTATCACGGTATCAGAAAGCCTTGATTATCTGTCATAGCAAAAGTCACAAAACAGGCGATTAGCCTGTGATCTGATGAACGACCCTCTGAAAAGGCCTTACCCGGCGAGTTGTATCTGCTGCAGAGAGAGCTGCTCTGAGAGAGCCACCTCGCACGAAATTTGTGTATAAATGTTCATTTTGTTAATACAGTAGTTTAGATGAGCAGGGGGTCTCCTGAGTTGAACCGCATTTGTTTCAGCCTCGGGGACCCCTTACTTCCCGAGATACAGGCCCCATTATGGGGTGGCGGTATCTCCTATGCATTTTATTCCCACGGTCACGTGACGCGGACATTTAAATGCATAGGAGATACTGGCACCCCATAACGGGGCCTGTATCTCGGGAAATAGGGGGTCCCTGCGGCTATCCGCTATGGTTATGAAGTTTACTGTAAATGCATTTTTATTGTATAGGATTCATGCCAGGGGTCTCTGGTGCTAATATTAATGTATATCAGCTCCAGAGATTCCCGGCATCAATCCTATGTAGGAAAAATGCTTTTTTTTTTCTAAGTCCCATCTCGCCGCTTCTCTGCAGGTTTCCAACACCTTTACGCCAACTTTTTGTGGCGTGAGGACTTTGTGATAAAATCACCGTTCTAGAGCGGCGATAGGCGTTCATAGCCAAATCACTGCTACTAGAATTGCGCGAGTTTATGAACATGCCGAAAAGCGGCGATAAGTGGCTTATCACCGCTGCCTCTGTGATTTTTTTGTATGAGCAATTTTTGGGGCGATTCAGCCTTTTATCCCCCACTTATCACCTCTTACTGAATAGCAGTAGGCATTTTGGGCGATAAGTGCTCGATAAGTGGATTATGAACACTTGCTGCATAGGCCCCTCAGTGTTTATATCTGATGCTAACACAACTTCCATCTGCCTTTTGTTTGACACTGTGACTTACACAAACAGAGACTAGGGGGACACGCGAGATTAAATGTGTGGATGTAAAGAGAGAACAGGTTGACAGATCACGGGTAAACAAGACTAAATCTACCGGGCCATTGACGGGTTACTTTTATTCTCTGCTGATAGGATTTTTCGTTGATGAAGGCCCATGGTTAAAATGAACAAGTTGTTGTTGTTGTTTTAAGCCATGAAACAGAATGTACTTTTTAAAGTCTACATTATGAAATGCGATGATTTTGCTTCTCACCCTGGGTGGGGGGGTGAGAATATACTATACTTTAGTCTGCGTAGCACGAATCTGTAAAGTTTTTGTACAAGAGGATTCTGTCCGTCTTTGACTACTAACCAAAAAACATGCTGTGACTGGGAGTTTGTGCTTACACACAGGCTGCTTCTGCCCCAAGTCACTATGTTCTGGTCTTGTCTGTGTTGTGCTTTTTCTCGGATGCTTCTCTGCAGTGAGGTTTGTAGACTTGTGGTGTTAGCAGGAAGCTTCACACTACAGTAGTAATTATTAGACTGTATGGGGAAGCCACATGTATGGGACCTAGAAAGAGGAAGTTTATGTACTGTAGCACAAGTTCTGTCCACCAGCTTTTTGTTGTTTTTTTTTTTTAATTTTTGTATTCCTTTGTTTCAGGGAAAAGTCAAGGCCGTTTCTGAAAATTACACCGTTAATTACACCTCGCCGTCTCCTGGGTATGACTGCCATATTTCTGCAAATTGTGGCAGAATTTCGGGCACGATCAGCCACTTGCAAACTTTTGAGTTAACTCAGGTACAAACGGCCTACGTTGTTGAGCTGTGAACTTAATTCCGATGGTTCCACATTCCTGCAATGCATTGGGGGGGAGGGCGGGAGATCCTATAGCACTAAAGCAGGAGAGGGAAACTCCAGTCCTCAAGGGCCACCAACAGGTCAGGTTTGAAGGATTTCCCTGCGTCGGCACAGGTGACAAACAGTGGCTCAGTCATTGACCTTATACGGGTCTCTACATCATGGGGTGGAGGCTATGTGGCCATATATGGTCATCTACACCAGGGGTGTTCAACTCCCACACTCAAGGCCTCCCACCCTCTCCCCCCCTTCCCCCCACCCCGCCCAACAGATCAGGTTTTAAGGATATCCCCTGCTTCAGCACAGGTGGCTCCGTCCTCTACTGAGCCACCTGTGCTGAAACAGGGATATCCTTAAATACTGACTTTTTGGGGGGGGGGGGGGGTTCTTGGGGACGGGATTTGAGCCACCCCTGCACTGAAGGGTTAAGAACAGCTTTACCAACAAAGTGTAAGTAGCAAAAAACAAGAACCAAGTCCCAGATATCAGTGCTCCAAGTCCCAGATATCAGTGCTCCAAGTCCCAGATATCAGTGCTCCAAGTCCCAGGTATCAGTGCTCCAAGTCCCAGGTATCAGTGCTCCAAGTCCCAGGTATCAGTGCTCCAAGTCCCAGGTATCAGTGCTCCAAGTCCCAGATATCAGTGCTCCAAGTCCCAGATATCAGTGCTCCCTGTCCCAGATATCAGTGCTCCAAGTCCCAGGTATCAGTGCTCCCTGTCCCAGGTATCAGTGCTCCAAGTCCCAGGTATCAGTGCTCCAAGTCCCAGATATCAGTGCTCCAAGTCCCAGATATCAGTGCTCCAAGTCCCAGATATCAGTGCTCCAAGTCCCAGATATCAGTGCTCCAAGTCCCAGATATCAGTGCTCCAAGTCCCAGATATCAGTGCTCCAAGTCCCAGATATCAGTGCTCCAAGTCCCAGGTATCAGTGCTCCAAGGCCCAGGTATCAGTGCTCCAAGTCCCAGATATCAGTGCTCCAAGGCCCAGATATCAGTGCTCCAAGGCCCAGATATCAGTGCTCCAAGGCCCAGATATCAGTGCTCCAAGGCCCAGATATCAGTGCTCCAAGTCCCAGATATCAGTGCTCCAAGGCCCAGATATCAGTGCTCCCTGTCCCAGATATCAGTGCTCCCTGTCCCAGATATCAGTGCTCCCTGTCCCAGATATCAGTGCTCCAAGGCCCAGATATCAGTGCTCCAAGTCCCAGATATCAGTGCTCCAAGTCCCAGATATCCGTGCTCCAAGTCCCAGATATCCGTGCTCCAAGTCCCAGATATCAGTGCTCCAAGTCCCAGATATCAGTGCTCCAAGTCCCAGATATCCGTGCTCCAAGTCCCAGATATCAGTGCTCCAAGTCCCAGGTATCAGTGCTCCAAGTCCCAGATATCAGTGCTCCAAGGCCCAGATATCAGTGCTCCAAGTCCCAGATATCAGTGCTCCAAGGCCCAGATATCAGTGCTCCAAGTCCCAGGTATCAGTGCTCCAAGTCCCAGGTATCAGTGCTCCAAGTCCCAGGTATCAGTGCTCCAAGGCCCAGGTATCAGTGCTCCAAGGCCCAGGTATCAGTGCTCCAAGTCCCAGGTATCAGTGCTCCAAGGCCCAGGTATCAGTGCTCCAAGTCCCAGATATCAGTGCTCCAAGTCCCAGATATCAGTGCTCCAAGTCCCAGATATCAGTGCTCCAAGTCCCAGGTATCAGTGCTCCAAGTCCCAGATATCAGTGCTCCAAGGCCCAGATATCAGTGCTCCAAGGCCCAGATATCAGTGCTCCAAGGCCCAGATATCAGTGCTCCAAGGCCCAGATATCAGTGCTCCAAGGCCCAGATATCAGTGCTCCAAGTCCCAGATATCAGTGCTCCAAGTCCCAGATATCAGTGCTCCAAGGCCCAGATATCAGTGCTCCAAGGCCCAGGTATCAGTGCTCCAAGTCCCAGTTATCAGTGCTCCAAGTCCCAGATATCAGTTCTCAAAGGCCCAGATATCAGTGCTCCAAGGCCCAGATATCAGTGCTCCAAGGCCCAGATATCAGTGCTCCAAGGCCCAGATATCAGTGCTCCAAGTCCCAGATATCAGTGCTCCAAGGCCCAGATATCAGTGCTCCCTGTCCCAGATATCAGTGCTCCCTGTCCCAGATATCAGTGCTCCCTGTCCCAGATATCAGTGCTCCAAGGCCCAGATATCAGTGCTCCAAGGCCCAGATATCAGTGCTCCAAGTCCCAGATATCCGTGCTCCAAGTCCCAGATATCCGTGCTCCAAGTCCCAGATATCAGTGCTCCAAGTCCCAGATATCAGTGCTCCAAGTCCCAGATATCAGTGCTCCAAGTCCCAGATATCCGTGCTCCAAGTCCCAGGTATCAGTGCTCCAAGTCCCAGGTATCAGTGCTCCAAGTCCCAGATATCAGTGCTCCAAGGCCCAGATATCAGTGCTCCAAGGCCCAGATATCAGTGCTCCAAGTCCCAGATATCAGTGCTCCAAGTCCCAGATATCAGTGCTCCAAGTCCCAGATATCAGTGCTCCAAGTCCCAGATATCAGTGCTCCAAGTCCCAGGTATCAGTGCTCCAAGGCCCAGGTATCAGTGCTCCAAGGCCCAGGTATCAGTGCTCCAAGTCCCAGGTATCAGTGCTCCAAGTCCCAGATATCAGTGCTCCAAGTCCCAGATATCAGTGCTCCAAGTCCCAGATATCAGTGCTCCAAGTCCCAGATATCAGTGCTCCAAGTCCCAGATATCAGTGCTCCAAGTCCCAGATATCAGTGCTCCAAGTCCCAGGTATCAGTGCTCCAAGTCCCAGATATCAGTGCTCCAAGTCCCAGGTATCAGTGCTCCAAGTCCCAGGTATCAGTGCTCCAAGTCCCAGGTATCAGTGCTCCAAGGCCCAGATATCAGTGCTCCAAGGCCCAGATATCAGTGCTCCAAGGCCCAGATATCAGTGCTCCAAGGCCCAGATATCAGTGCTCCAAGTCCCAGATATCAGTGCTCCCTGTCCCAGATATCAGTGCTCCCTGTCCCAGATATCAGTGCTCCCTGTCCCAGATATCAGTGCTCCAAGTCCCAGATATCAGTGCTCCAAGTCCCAGATATCCGTGCTCCAAGTCCCAGATATCCGTGCTCCAAGTCCCAGATATCCGTGCTCCAAGTCCCAGATATCCGTGCTCCAAGTCCCAGATATCAGTGCTCCAAGTCCCAGATATCAGTGCTCCAAGTCCCAGATATCCGTGCTCCAAGTCCCAGATATCAGTGCTCCAAGTCCCAGATATCCGTGCTCCAAGTCCCAGATATCAGTGCTCCAAGTCCCAGATATCAGTGCTCCAAGTCCATAGGACAATGAAGACAAAGAGTTTAAGCCACTTACGAGCTATAAACTTGCTTGTAGATAGGTCATATAAGCCTCTGTGAGTAAGTGTGAGTTCCTGCGAGTAAGTGTGCACATAAGCTCATGTGAGGGGATAACTGATGCTGTGGTGTGTATATATGGGACAAACTGTAGATAAACAGTGAGCACTCTGCTATTTATTTATAAAATGATTTACCAGGAAGCAATACATTGAGAGTTTCCTCTCGTTTTCAAGTATGTCCTGGGCACAGAGTTGAGACAAATAATACATGGTTACACACACAGTTACATAAATGAACAGGGCATACATTATATACAATACAGTGACTTACCTGTGCTCCACGTTGTCAACCACGAGAATAAAGGTGTTCTTATTATAGATTTTTGGTGTCTAGCCCCATTCTCTGCCACAGCTGTGCTCCGTTTTTTACTACCTAAGTGTAAGTAGCTATGCCTTTGGGGTATAACTGGTTGAACTCGACCATTAATCGTGGCACTCCAACCCCTGGTAATGATCAGTTCTTTGGGGTAAGATCAAGAAACACCATAATGTATTTCATGCTGTTGGCGTCTCCACTCCCTTTCGTCTGATTACCAACAGCAGCAGTCTTCCAGGTGCCTATTAGTAGTAGTAAGGCTTAGTGCAACTGATCATATGCTGACGGGCCCTTGTTCGTCTGCAAGACTTCATAAGAACCAGGCACCGGAGTGACTTAAATAACCCACTGGCAACACTACTTCATAGAACGCTTTTTCTCACAAGTACATGGCACTGCTGATTCATGCAATCAAAAAACAAACTGGACTGTATTCTGTTTAAAAAAAAAAAAAGATTGAGTGTGTTAATTTTATGTTTTTTTGTTTTCTTTTTACCTTCCAGTATTACGTGTATGAACTTCATAATGGCATTGCAAAACGGCCAAGACAGCTTTGCCCATATGTAATTGTAGCCTTCCAGTACAAGGAGCCTAGATGTAACATGCCAGTGTTAATGGACACAGATATGTAAGCAATTTGCATTCACTTAATGTCCCTTGTTTTGTTCATTAAAAATAATAATAATTTATTTCCCGATGCATTAGCAGCTTCTGCAAGCCGGGTACAGAATAATGAAACTCCTGACATGCGATTCATGGTATAAAAGGGCAGAAATCCATCTCTTGACTCATTTTGCTGAACACCAAGAAGGCCTAAAAACTTAAATCGATGCCCTGTTATAAACTCTCTGAAGTAGCCAGAAAAGGCGGCGTAGCATACCGATGTTAATGTGTACAAGACATTTCTATTCTCCTCCTTTTCTGTCATCTTGCACTAATATGCCCAAACAGATCATTGAGATTTAGCTTATTACAGGTGCCTGCAAAGTGGGCAAAGGCATAGAAATCCAGAGAGTAAGGTTTTGCGGGTGCTACTAGAAAGCTCTATACATACAGTTCTTTATGAGTTGCCTGATCTCTCTGCAGAGAAAGCCTTGCCTACCCATAGAGGTTAGGTTACCTGATTTCTCTCTGCAGAGCGGCCTTGCTACCCATAGAGGTTAGGTTACCTGATTTCTCTCTGCAGAGAAAGCCTTGCTACCCATAGAGGTTGGGTTACCTGATTTCTCTCTGCAGAGCGGCCTTGCTACCCATAGAGGTTAGGTTACCTGATTTCTCTCTGCAGAGCGGCCTTGCTACCCATAGAGGTTGGGTTACCTGATTTCTCTCTGCAGGTTAGGTTGCCTCACCTTTCTCTGCCCATATTATCGTTCCTTCCATGCACTCTTACGTTTGTAGGAGTTTGTTCCTTGAGCAGAAAATATGCAATTCTGACTGCAACCTTATTCCAGGTTTACCACAGAACAGGGCACACACTATGCTGACAGGTTATTGGGCCGGGCGGGGTGTTTCCAGACACGACTTTTAGCTCCTTCAATTCCAGTAGGAACAGTCTGTTGCTGGCCCTGAACCGAAATAGGTTAATAAAAGCTAAATCTATTCTAATCGCTAGTTTGTCTGCATGAAACGTGCAGCATGGTCCATACCAGGAGAATGCCAGCATTTCCCCAGCAAAAGCTCACTGTTGTAATCAACTCGGCAGCTTTGTGAATCTTTTCATATATAGTGTTATTAATGTTTTATTTTTAAGATCCCCGTAGGCGGCAACAACAACACTTTCTGTCCTACATTTGGAGGTGCAGAAATCCACTAGGTCATACTACTGTGTAATAACTAAAACAGGAGACGGCAAGAACAAGTTTCCTTATTACTTGCTCACTTCTGATTGCCTTTGTTTTTTCTTTCACAGGCTAGGACTGAACAATCAGGGTAAGTTAACTCTACTGGTAAAGTAAAAACATAGCATCACAAATGGATATATACATGAAAAGTGTGTGTGTGTGTGTGTGTGTGTGTGTGTGTGTGTGTGTGTGTGTGTGTGTGTGTGTGTGTGTGTGTGTGTGTGTGTGTGTGTGTGTGTGTGTGTGTGTGTGTGTATCAACAACTTGGTATGTAAGGTAAAGTTCTCACATAAAGATCCCTATGAATTGCACTCAAAGTACATACATATATTGTTATATATAGTTGATTTTAATGATCAAGGAATATAAATGTTCCTATAGAAAAAGTATGTAATATACTTCATATGTGCCACTAACAATGTATTGTGAAAACAATAAAGTTTTATTATTCATCAACAACGACGCTTGGCGTCAATTATATACAGTGTGATTAAAATCCCCATTTGTGAGGCAGCACAGTACTACCAACCTGTGATGAGTGTAATGTCCAAACATATTGGGTTGCTATAGTAGTATCAATTGTATCTGGTGTTTTGTTTTAGCAGGTTCCTATAGTGTCAGGCAACGCCTGAGGTGTCTCTTTCCCCCTTATAGGGTTTGGGATCAGTTATAAATTGGCAGATGTTGAGATAATTCCCCTCCGTGCAAGCTTACAGGGAAAGCTTGCTGATGCCATTTTGTAGCTTCTATCTACACCTCATCAATACATATTGATGGTATAAATATAAATTATCAACCTAGCTAAGTGTTTTATAAATGCATATATAACCAGGGGTATGGCGTTGGAAACAATACTCCCTTGATTCAGGGTTAATGAGCAAAAGTACCACCCTAATCATAAGATTCTACTGCATTGATTACTAGCGGTTTGTAAATAGCTCCATTTAATTCCAATAGAGTGATTGCCTTAGCAGTAAACAATATACGTATGGAGCTAACAATAAATGGCCTTGCTTGATACAAAGTATCTTTAACAATGTATCGCCACGCAGCTCAGTGTAGCAGCAGAATGAACCTTTGCTACTTACAATATATCAGTAACAAAGTATCACCATACAACCTAATCTTTATGTGCTCACGGATAACAGCCGCCTCTCCTCGACACCACCGTCGTGGCGTCACTTAAAATCCCTTTAAAAGGAGAGGCGGCTGTTATCCAGGATCGCACCAAGATTAGGTTGTATGGCGATACTTTGTTAATGATATATTGTATCTAGCAAAGGTTCATTCTGCTGCTACACTGAGCTGCGTGGCGATACATTGTTAAATATTCTTTGTATCAAGCAAGGCCATTTATTGTTAGCTCCATACGTATATTGTTTACTGCTAAGGCAATCACTCTATTGGAATTAAATGGAGCTATTTACAACCAGCTAGTAATCAATGCAGTAGAATCTTATGATTAGGGTGGTACTTTTGCTCATTAACCCTGAATCAAGGGAGTATTGTTTCCAACGCCATACCCCTGGTTATATATGCATTTATAGAACACTTGGCTAGGTTGCTGATTTATATTTATACCATCAATATGTATTGATGAGGTGTAGATAGAAGCTACAAAATGGCATCAGCAAGCTATCCCTGTAAGCTTGCACAGAGGGGAATTATCTCAACATCTGCCTATTTATAACTGATCCCAAACCCTATAGGGGGGAAAGAGACACCTCAGGGGTTGCCTGACACTATAGGAACCTGCTAAACAAAACACCAGATACAATTGATACTACTATAGCAACCCAATATGTTTGGATATTACACGCATCATAGGTTGGTAGTACTGTGCTGCCTCACAAATGGGGATTTTAAACACACTGTATATAAAATTGTCGCCCAGCGTCGTTGTTGATGAATAATAAAACTTTGTTTCCACAATACATTGTTAGTGGTACATATGAGGTATATTACATACTTTTTCTATAGGAACATTTATATTCCTTGATTATTAAAATCAACTATATATAACAATATCTCTATGTACTTTGAGTGCAATTCATAGGGATCTTTATGTGAGAACTTTACCTTACATACCAAGTTGCTGATTCATTAACCGCTATCCCTTTGCATCGCAGTATTTTATCTATCAATATACTAAAAATTAAAAGCGGCTTTGGGATTGAGCGGACAGTTACTATCAGTGGTTTATTAAATGTACATATCTCAATGAGATTACTCTGGTCTTTCCCATAGAGTTTTACAATGCGTGGAAAGGACAGATGTTTATCCAGAACCAACTGGTGTGTGACCTAGCACTTACGTCACCAAGCAGCTATGGCATTCCATCTCAGCTGTAAGTATTTATATTGGGTACCACCGGCTTGTCAGGAACGCACCTGTAGTTGGCATCTACTACAATAGAGAACCAGATAAAGCCACGGAGGAATTGTAGCCCACCATACACTGATCCCTTCCCTTGTTGCCTTCTCTGTGCTGCCCCTGATTTTGTGTAGTTTGAGCAGTTAGGTTCTTTCATGACCTTAGCCCCTCTCTTGCTGGCAATATTTAAAAGCCATGGATTCCTCCAGTGACGATGTAGCCTGTTAAAGAAGACACAAGGGTACGACCACGTGTTCTTGGCGCCACAGTCTTTCACCTTCCCCCAATATTCCGGGGCGCAGGATTGGCACCGAGGTTACGGTGTGCCGCAGCAGGACGCTTGTCGGTTTTAACCATGTTTTGCACAGCATGTCCGACTCGGCTATTTCAAGAGTTAAACCCTTTGCTGTGTAATTCGTCGCCTCAACAGCAAAGCGGCACGAAGTGCCCGTTTCTGCAGTGATTGGCATTGGTGGAGAACTCTAGTGATTAAAAAAAAAAAATTACTTTCCTTAAATTTCTTCTTTTTTGTTGTTTTTTTTAAATTTCCTATGCAGGTCAGATAAGCTAGAAATCAAGGAGGTTATCCGGGTGTCGGAGCTAAGGGAAAAGTTGCCAGAAGGCGTATTGGAGAAGAGCGATCTCACAGGAAAAGAAGGTGAATGTTACGCTTTGGTGAAAAAATGATATTTCCTTGCAAATCGCGGAAGGTGTGAGCACGGACTGTCGTCGTGTCAGTGGGGCTGCTTTCTTATTAATATTTGACATTAATCAAAGACCTTCAACATCTTAAATCGGCGCTCCTGGTATGAGTTTTTGTAGTGTTTTGTTTAATAGGATTGAAGCAGGCGGTCTCCGGAGAGGAACCCCATTAATTTCTGCTCCAGAAACCCCCCTGCTTCATGAGATACTTCCGTATGGGGGGCCCTTAACCCCAACTGGCTAAGCCGGAGCTGCTAACGCGGGCCAATAGGAAGCAGTGATGTCATCCCTTGCGGCTTCCTATTGGCCCGCGTGACCGGGACATTTAAATACCTGCGGAGCTGCTACCGACATCACCTACAGAGATAAGTGTCTCGGGAAGCAGGGGTCCCCGGAGATGAAATGAATGTGGTTCAGCTCCGGCAAACCCCCTGCTTCAAACCTAGGGGGAATAAACCTTTTTGGGGAGCACATGCTCTTTTAAGCACTTCAGATCTGACATGCCTCTCCCTCTTACATCTGTGTTGAACTTGTATTTATTTGATTTATATTGGCTATTTAAAGGCTAATTAAATGCGCCGGAGCAGCCGGTCGTGTCCGACACATTTAATCTATTCGCATTATTTTACATTTCCTTTAAATCCTGGGGAGCTGGTAAGACGCAGGAAGCTGTATTAGATTTTATCGGAGATGCGCAAATGCTTTTGTTTCTCATTGCCGTCATTACTTTCGATGTTCCTTTCTTATGGGTTTTTTTTTTTTTGTTTCCCCCTTAGTATTTTGCAACGGTTTTTACTACAGCTTTTACCAAGTCATAACGTCAAATGTGGTTGGAGTAAAGCTGAATGAATTAACAACGCTGATGAAAGACAAGGAGCTGGTAAGAATGACATTGGCAGTGGGACAGGTTGGGGGACCGGTGACATAGTGGGGCACTCCAGGCCTCTTTAAGAAGCTTGTTGGTGAGAGAGCAGCGCTTTGCAAGGCGAGTGCAGAGCTGTGTGTGTGTTCCTTTTAGCAGACCACTCTCTGAGGTTGTGGCTTTGGACCGGTGTTCTGCAGAACCCTTGGGTTCTGCTGGAGATTACCAGGGATTCCCTGAGGATCGTAATAGTGACCTTTAACACACAATATTTATTATTTTGCCATTTTTTTTCTTCAATGTAATGACGCCAATATGAAGGGTCTACTGAAGTGCTATAAATCCTAAAATCTAAAGAAGTTGGTATAAAAATAGCAAACCCTTCCACAGCAATAGCATTGTTACATGCAAAGGATGCACAGCAATGGCATTGTTACATGCAAAGGATGCACAGCAATAGCATTGTTACGTGCAAAGGATGCAGTCGGCTTTGGTTCTGCAAAGTCAGATAATGACAGCATTACACCGAGTCACCGGTGCTCAACTCCAGTCCCCAAGCCATCCCCCACCCCCCCCACTCAACAAGTCAAGTTTTCAGGATATCCCAGCCTCAGCACGTGGGTCAGTCTTTGACAGTCTCTGATTCAGCCACCTGTGCTGAAGCTGGGATATCCTGAAAACGTGACGGGTTGGGGAGGCGCCGCTACACTGAGTCGCACTAGATCTGTGAACGATTCTGCAGTTCTTTGAAGGTTATTTGAAAGCCTTCGATCTAAGACCAGAAGTGGAGCACTGCATCTCTCGGTGAGTACCAGAAGCAGCAGATGCTGTAGGTAGGGTTCTTACACTTGCAGCCCATGAGCCAAAAGATGCACTTGAAGTGGCCCTTGGATTGTGCCTCTGCTAATTATCATTGTAGTTCCATAGGCACCTACAGTAAGTGCTGTGTTTTTTAAAATTGAAACACACCTTTAAACTAAGGTAATGTAAATTTATATTTATTTATAAAATGTTTTACCAGGAAGTAATACATTGAGGGTTACCTCTCCTTTCCAAGTATGTCCTGGGCACAGTTATAATGACAAATACATGGTTACAAATATATAGTTACAATGAGTGAGAAGGGTTATACAGTACATTATATACAAGACATTGCATGCACATTTAAAGATAATATATATTATAGGCGTATATAACAGTTACAGACCAGATTAAAATGAGAGACAGCTTTAGTTTTGAAAGAACTTAAACTGGGGGTGGATGTGAGAGTCTCCGGTAGGTTGTTCCAGTTTTGGGGTGCACGGTAAGAGGAGGAGGAGCGGCCGGATACTTTGCTGAACCTTGGGACCATGAACAGTCTTTTGGAGTCAGATCTCAGATGATAAGTGCTGCATGTGGTAGGGGTGAGGAGCTTGTTCAGATAGGCGGGCAGCTTGCCCAGAAAGTATTTGAAGGTGAGACAGGAAAGGTGAACTTTGCGCCTAGATTAAAGTGATGACCAATCTAGTTCTTTGAGCATTTCGCAGTGGTGTGTTGTAGTTGCATTGGAGAACAAAGTGGCATATTGAGTTGTAGAGTGTATCAAGTTTGTCATGGTGAGTTTGGGGTGCCGTGCCATTTCAAGTCACAAAAAGTCAGATTGAAGTACATGTCCAAGGTCAGAGGGGTTAGGGCTGTGTGCATATGTGATTGTGTAATCTGTATACATGTGTATTGAGGCTCCCATAAAAGCTGTCAGAAGATCATTAATGAACACTGAGAAGAGTAGGGGCCCCAAAACAGAGCCTTGTGGGACACCGCAGGTGATATCCAAGGTGTTGGCGTTAATGCCCGAGATAGACACATGTTGGGATCTTCATGATGGGTAGGAATATTGCAAGAGGAAGTTATCCCAGTGCCATTCCACACTGAATCTCATTGCAAACTTTTAGCAGGGTAGTTACCGTGTAGTGTTTGGGGTGAAAGCCAGATTGGAATTGGCTAGGGAAATTTGTTTTGGTATAGAAATCGCTTAGTTGGGAGTGGACACATTTTTCCATGACTTTGGATAGAATTGGGAGAAGTGAGATTGGCCTGTAGTTTGAGACAATGTTTTTGTCCCCACATTTGAAGATTGGGACAACTCTGGCAGTTTTCCAGGTCTTGGGGATATGGCCTGAAGACGAGAGAGTTGATTAGGGAAGCAAGCGGTTTGGCAGTGGCTGGGGCACCAAGTCGTAGGAACTTAGATTGCAGTAGGTCAGGTCCACATTGGCTGCTTAATTTTAATTTGAGGAGCGCTTGTGTAATCTCCCCTTCGGATACTAGGGCAAATTGAAAACTCTGGGCAGTATTGGGAGAGGGTTACTGATTCTGCATTGGCAAGCTGGCACTGCAGGATGGGACAGAGGAGTTGATGAGTAACTGTGGAAGACATGGCGATGCCCTCATAGGGTTTGTTTTTGTTTTTTGTCACTGCTGTACCTTGTCCAGAGTAGGTGTCACTTTTGTCACTCGCCTTAAGCACTTTGTAAAACATAAATTGTTTTTTGTTTTACTGTGATTTGTTAATTTCTTTCCCAAGGCAAATGATACGATGGCGCCTATTCATGAATATGGCAAGAATGACCTCTTGCCAGATTTATTAAACGGTCCGATTTTGGGTCCTGCAGTGTACAATGTGCTAGTCCATAAACTACAAGATTGCATTGCGCTGGGAGAGTACTTTCTAGCAATCTCCCTGTCTATACCACAGGGATACTAGGGCTATTCAACTTGTGGTGGTTGAATGTTTTCAAAGAACAATTCTCTATGCAAAATTACACAGCTAGCTGTTTCTGCCCTGTGTTGAACATATGAAGTATTTTGAAGGCATCCAAGGAGAGCGGGAGATTACTAGAACAGACTCCCCCTTATCTCCCCCCCGCCCTGTCCCTCCCGCGGCTTGGCCTTCACATTTCCAAAACATTCATGTCTATTAAAAATGAAACTGCTGCTTTGGTCTGGTTAGGTTAGCAGCTGTTGGATGTTACTTTCATTTTCATGGGTAGGCAAAGAAATAGAAAATGAAAGCAATTGTCTCGCTGAACGCTGCAGTTCAAGCAATATCCTACGTGTGTCGGGTTTTTTTTTTAATCGGTTCTGAAATACTTGTAGAATTATTATTATTATTTTTTTTTTAAGAAAATGTATTCTAATGTAACAAGCATTTTTGTTTCTATAGCAACCATTTATAAAGTCACATCCCCTTCCTCTTCTGACGGGCTTTGGCACACCCCTTTTGCCCTCTCTCTAGCAGGGCACCAATTGTATCTAGTGCCTGCCTGGTCACGTGATCTTCCTTAAAGAACTTTGCATCTTGGGTAATCTTCTGCAGCCCTAACAGTGATCTAAAGAACCCCCCAGCCGAATCTTCAGCGATGGATTACAGGAGAACAGATCGATCGGCAATTTAGCTAATCACTTGTCAGTGTGCAGATTGTATTGATGCACATATTGAATGGGATTTTTTTTTTTTTTTTTTTAACAGCAGCTTGAACTGCAGCTTTAAATCAGGAGCAACGCTACTAATAGTCTACTTTGTCCCTACTAATGTTGTTTTCACATCAGTGCATGGTTCCCAGTTAAATGCTAGCACTGAAAATTACTGGGGTTTCTCTTACTATAGTTTCCACCGACTTTTCCTCTATTATTATTATTATTATAGATTTGTGGTGGTTGCTACATGTGGTTCCTAAATGATGAAGTGACATTGGTTTCACTGGAAATAAATGGGGTGTCCATCCACCTAACCCTTTCACTGCCAGCAGGCTATTGTCCCACACTCAGTCACTCCTACCACCCATTGTAGCCAAGCACTGACATCTACTGCACTTATTCCCTCACCTGCTGTCTCTGTAAGGTTCCCATCATACCACTTAGATTGTAAGCTCTCCGGGGCAGGGATTTCCTTTCCTATTGTCTGATTCTGCTGTGCTTATTGTATTATTATAATTCCCCGTACTGTGTTGTCTTTGTGAAGCGCTGAGTACACTTTTGGCGCTATATAAATAAAAAATATACAATACAACATAGGGCCAGCGACGCGTTGGAGGGCTATGCATCGCTTGGCAGCAAATGGGTTAAGAGGCAATCCCACTTTGGGACCCAAAATTCACTAATGTCGGTGCCATGTGTAATAAATTAAATGATAGGATATTATTCACAATAGACTTAAAGTTTATTTTGTACTTTAAAAAAAATAAAATTGTTTTAATGCAGTTCTCGTCGCCAGTCCTCAAGTCCCCCACGGCCCCCCCAACAGGTCAGTTTTTCAGGATAGCCCTGCTTCAGAACAGGTGACCTGTTGGGGGTTGCAGAGGACTGGAGTTGAGAACCCCAGTTTTAATGGGTACCAAATTGTTTTGGGGGGTTCCTACAAATTGTCTTATTTGCCATTAAAACTGTGGGTATGGGAATGTACAGTACAAGTAAATTGGCAAACCCCAGCACGCTCAATGTATTTTTTTCTTGTGATGCCATGTTGGCTACATTATACAGGACCAGGTGACCAGACTAACATACTATTTTATCCACAGGATATAACTTTAAAGCTGTGTTTGTGTGTGCCCACGTATAATTCTACATTTTTACCGAAATTTGATGCTCCTGTTATAAATCTGTCAAAATACTGATGGTGTGCCTGACCAAATGGCCGCCTGGGAGTTTCAATCAATCCTTAAATCAGTGTAACTCAGCAGCTATAATGTATCCTTATATTACGAAGATAACAATATCTGTTACAGTTTACAGCTCAAATTGCTGAGAATATTGGCAACAAATTAGTCACAAACATGAAAGTGTTACAAAGATCTTGCACTGCTGGGGAGGTGTGCTAAAACCTGCTATAGAAATCCAAGGATGCTTAATATATTAAAACTCATTAAAAATGGTATTAAGAGTTGGAAGAAAAAATTCTAATTCTACAGAACCGATTTATATAAATAAATAAACAAACAAGCGTATAAGATTTCAATTATTTTGCTGCTTTAACCCAGTAACAAGGTATTTATTGCATTTATTTTTGCCCAGTAACGGGGCTGCCTTTACCAGTTCATATACATACTACAAGAATTATACAAAATAAACTCTAAAATTAAATGATGGAGATTTTCAGGAGACAGGCGGCAGCACTTTCTAAGTCCTGAAGTGTGTTTAGACGTACAGTATACACACACACACACACACACACACACACACACACACACACACACACACACACACACACACACACACACACACACACACACGCTTGCATTGATACAAATACACACTTCTGTTTACTTGTGGGAAAGAACCAAAGCATACTGTACTTTTTTTCTTGAAGCTAAAATTAGAGCAGTGACAGGCAATAAAGCAATTTCTTTTCTTGCCTTGCGAGGGACGAATGTCAGGTCTGACTCCTCTCTCACTGTAGAGAAGGTGCGTGGCTTCTGCCTGGTGATGAATTCTTTGTAGCACTGGTCCGCTCCGCACCTCAATGCAGCTCCCACATCACAAAGTATTTTCATCCATGTGCATCATCTGCAATTTTATTCAGTCACTCAACAAAATGATACAAATGACCAGATGAGGTGTTTAAAATACGGCAGCGCGTCACGCAGCTCTGCTTTTGATGTCCGGCATATTTTCTCTGCGGAAAACAGCTTGCCAACCGGACAGTTCCTCTTTCCGGTAGAATGAAACTTTCTGCTGATCCTGGTCTGCGGCTGTTAAATCTTACTTACTTACACTTTCAGTTTGCAAAGAAATAGAAAGTGAAAGTTTGTGATGTTACAGGCGCAGTGCACCATCATACACCAGAACTAATGGGGATTTTCCTGGGTTTTTTGTACCCAGTTTTAACTGCAGTGTAGCACATGTGGTGCACCTAAATTTTAACCCCTTGTGACCGCAGCCTTACAGTGCCGGTCGACGGTCAGGCTGCGGTCGCTGGAGAAATCAAATAGAGGTGACTTCCAGCGATCGCAACCAAGCCGTCACTCTCTCGCGCTTACTATAAGTGCACGCGACGGCGGCAATGCATTTGTTTTGACGCGACGGCGCGTCGCCGACACCATAAGCGCAGCCTAACATTGGTAGTGTAGGCACCTGCTGATCGGGTTTACCTTGTAGAAGTTGCAGACTTAACATGTTTTGGCCAAACGATTGAACTAAATGACACATATTTCTGAGAAGAAAAAACATAGAAGTGATTGAAATTATTTGGATGCGCATTGGGGCGTCTGTTTAATGGTGTATGTTTTTAGGCCACTTTCCCAGTAGCGCTATTAAATATATAAATATAATGGTGTGGTACTGGGTTTTTGTATGTATATATGTACAGAGTATGCACAAAGTTTAGCACGCAAATAGGCGAGTGCATCATGGAGATTAAATATACATGTGATATACATCACAGGATAGTGAGCAGACATAGTGTATTTAGAAATAAATTACATTTACTTCAGTTTAGTGTATGGGTGGTATATAGGGACACCATTTTATACTTCTACCACTTGGCTATTTGCAGCCTCTTCCATTTTAGCTGGATACAATCTGTTCCTATTATCCTACTGTGTACATTATTCCTGGTAACTAATGTGTGTCGCTTACCTTGGTTATTTGTTCTGCCTCCTCGGATCACCGTTATTATAGATGTATGATATTGTATATGTTTTCTGTATCGGTGTGTACAGTTCCTGCACCAATATGCCGTTTTCACCCCTGTGCACCTGGTTCTTTGTCGGGTTACTTGGCAACCTGCAGAAGTAGATGTGCCCCCCGGGTTTCAACTCTAGGTTCACTTCCGGGTTCGAGACTATTTATTTTGTTTGTTTATCCATGTACGGTATATATCCAGGCCTGCACAACTCCAGTCCTCGAGGGCCGCAAACAGGCCAGGTTTTCAGGATATCCCTACTTCAGCACAGCTGGTTCAATTAGTGGCTCAGTATTACTAAGCCACAAATTGAGCCAGTTGTGCTGACGTAGGGATATCCTGAAAACCTGGCCTGTGTGCGGCCCTCGAGGACTGGAGTTGTGCAGGCCTGGATAAACCCTGATGAAGGTCCCATAGTTGGACTGAAACGTTGTAATTTATTTCTAAATACACTACATTTGCTCACTATCCTGTGATGTGCTGTCTCCTTCTGCTACGAACCCTGTGTGTATATGTGTATATTTATTTGTAGCACAGTATACTGGACTATTGGGGTGTTACTAGTCTGTCCACCGCGCACCTCCTCAAAATAAATAAACTTTCATTACAATTTTTTTACTTTTATTTGCTTTTCGAATGCTCCAGATCAGCCTTTATTTATAATACAAAAAACAATTTATTGTAGCTAGACAGACAGGGCGTTGCAGCCACAGGTAGGAGCTTCTCCCCACTCCGGTCATCTACCGAATGCCGGCATGCTGGTAAATACTGTCCCGCTCGTCTTCTTACACTGGGAACTAGTAATTAGCACAGGAGACGAGCGGCCCAGTATTCCACAGCACACTATCGTTAAACAGCTGAGGGAGAGGGTGCGGTCCATGTCGGCATCAGCTCATCCCCCATCTGCACTGAGAGTGGGGAGCAGGCTGCAGGAGCAGCTTGTGTTTGGGGACCACATGTTGCCCAGCAATGATCTAGACCTTTCTTGATGCATAACAAGTTATTACTTTTACTTGAGAACATTTAGATTTTTCTTACTTGGATTCTAGCCTGCCTGGAAATATCAATGCACTTTCCAACATCCTTTGCTGGCTGGCAAACAAGAGAATCCACCACCCCATGCTTACCTTGTATAGTCTTTTCTCCATTAAATGGGCGCTTGGTATACTCGGCCCTACACGCAGTACGATATGGAGAAGAAACCAAGGTTTTCTAACTCTATAAACCACCACCAAAATCTTCATTTTCTTGCCTAAGTAAACATGCGACGACTATATAAAACCGAATTGGAAGAGTGTTTCCAGAAGTGTTAACTGGACACTAGAGCTGGAAATGAATGGCCGATAACAACCACTTGTAGGGCTATTTCTCACCCTCTGGACCCTTCAAGGGGACTTCCCCCCCATAGTGCGTCAGAATGATGCCGCTGGGGCAGCCATCACTTGGTCACAACCGCCCTCCAGTGACCTGGATTGGCCTCCGCGGTCAACAAGCTCTCCCCCTTTAGAAAAAGAGCATCCGGGATACGTCATGGGACAACCAAAGGGTTAATCACTACGAGCTGGGCTTTTAAGCGATGTTAAAGGGGCAGTCCCTTCTAGGGCCAATGTACACTAACATTGGTATGTTCAATGTAATGTAGGCCAGCGGTGGCCAACTCCAGTCCTCAAGGGGCACCGTCAGGTCCCTGGTTCAGCACAGGGACCCACCTGTGCTGAAGCAGGGATATCTTTAAAACCTGCCCTCTTGGTGGCCCTTGAGGACTGGAGTTGGGTACCCCTGATGTAGGCAATTTACACCATTTTGAAATCCATCAAGCATAAGTATTGATTGTTGTATTATTGTTTAAACTCGATGCTTTGGAAGGGTCTTGACGAGGTTTACCTGATCTCCTCGAGTTTTGCCATTTTGTGACGCTAGTGATGGCGGTGTAATTAGAATCTTAATTACCACCTACAATTAAAATAGAACAAACCCAAAGAAAATAGAAATGTATTTAGTGGCATAAGCAAATCAGCTAAACCTTTCATTTTAAATGTGTGAATCGGTCAAAGGAAGCCAATTACATTGATAAGTTGCATAAAATAAAGAACATTAGCTACAACTAAGTACATTTCTATTTTCTTTGGGTTGATTCTATTTTAATTTTGGGAGATATTTAAGATTCTAATTACACTGCCAAAGCATTGAGTTTATACAAGGATATAACATCACTTACACTTGGATTTATTTAAAAATGGTGTCAATTGCCTACATCAGGGTTGGCCAACACCTGTCCTCAAGGGCCACCAACAGGGCAGGTTTTCTGGATATTCCTGCTTTGGCACAGGTGATTCAGTGATGAACTAGGGATATTCTTAAAACCTGACCTGTTGGTGGCCCTTCAGGACTGAAGTTGGCCACTCCTGTACTACATTGAACATACCAATGTTAGTGTACATTATCCCCAGAAGGGACTGCCCTTTTAACATCGCTTAAAAGCCCAGCTCGTAATGATTTAACCCTTTGTTTGTCCTATGACGTATCCCGCACACCATAAGGAGCCGACCTGCCAGGCACCCGGTGATACTGTATACAGGCTGTAACATGCTGTTGATGGTTTTTTTTTTATCCCTAAGGGGAGATCTTGTTCACCGCAGAAGCGGTCTATGATACAGGATGGTACCGAGTACCACAGCATGTGCTGCCTTTGGAAGCCTACCATTCAACCCGTTCAGTTCCCTCCCTCACTTCCATCCCAAATGTATTTGAAAAACAAAGAAGAGAAAAACCCCACTGTCTCTCCCAGTCTTCCTTTTTGTTTCCTCTTCAACCGCCCAGTTCTCGTCAACCCACTAACCACGCTCCCCGTCTCTCACTCCCTCCGTGCTCTGCTGACGGCAATTATATTTACACTCCCTTGCTACTCCCTGTATTTTTGGCAACCTCCCAAATCATCCACTTCCCCCAGCCCCTTACCTCCAGCCCCTGCAGATTCAGCCTTCCCCACCTTTACCTGTTTGTTTACAGGAGGCTTGTTTCCCTTTCCCTGGTGTATTGATCGCTCCAGGAGGGGAGAAGGTGTTTTTTTTTCTTCTTCCTTTGTTAAGCACAAAAGGACCACAGTGTAATAGTGTTAGGGGGGCCATAGGTAGGCTGGTGCATCTTGTAATGCATGTTATCTGCGTCTCGCTGTTGGATTGTGAAATGAAAGGAATTATTTTTTGTTCATCAACAATGGGGAGGATAACGCTGAAATGGTGACATTGTGGTGAGTGCATTTGCAAATACGTTTGAGTTACTTGTTTTACATGGGGGCAGTAAAGTGTGCCCAAGAATGCATTTCTTTCACAGGATCTGCTTGGAAGAGTGTATTTTCCTTATTTGTAGCCACAGACCTTTCACTGTGACAGGTGGATATAGGCAGCATTTGAAGCTCATCTTTGACCACCATAAAATCTCAGTCTCTTGCAGCTATTTTGTTCAAAAGAAATAGTAGTTTACCAACGGGTGCATTATTGTTATTATTATTATTATTATTATTATTATTATTATTGTTTTAGAATGGCTCACACAGCTTAGCAAATTGAGCAGATCTCAGGACTGGGAGGTGGTATAGTTTTGTGTGTGCGCTGCATTCGTCACGGGATCATCTTTCTCTGTATAATTGTGCTGCAGGTATAACAAAACGAGCTTCTCTCCCCTGTGTGCCCCACTAGACATTCTGCATCGGAGTGTTGATTGCGAATCCTTTTTGTAGATAAAAGAAATTAAACTTAAAGCAGCAGAGCCCGTGTTTATTTTACCTACAGCTTGATTTTATTTTATTGATGATGGTAAATTGTTGTAAGCATTTGTGCTGATGGAAATCTGTGTGATGATTTCGTTTACCTCATTGGCCCAGACAATTGTAGGATTGTTGCAGGTTTTGGTACCTTTTTTAATAGACCAGCGTGGCAATTCTTCAGAAATGCAGTTTTACAGCAGCATTTGAGATCTCAGACATTTGAAACATAGAAAATATTTCTACTACTTTTTGTTGTAGCGTTCCACGTTTAATTATATGTGGCAAGTGGACAACGATGACCCTTTTTTGTGGGTCGCTGTTCCTGCCCCTCCACCACTGAGGCCATCAGGGATGGATTCTCACGACCTGATGGGACCTCTCTCTCTGATGTCACAGAACGTCTCTCTGGTTTTGGGGCAACAAAAATAGCTGCTGGATACACCAGGGACCAGGTGTTGGAACATATAAAGTATTCTCAATCGTCTACTCTCCACTCATTCTAACAATCAACCCGCTTTCAAAGCTCTGAATAGTAAAACACAACAGAGAACATCACCCTGGGCTCAGACCTTAGAATGTCTTCATTTAGAACACCCATGGACAGGACGGCCCTGGCAAAGGGCAGTTGTAATACTATTATCTAATTGTCCTTCCTCTTACCTTACACTGCCATTTGTATTCCTAGTATTGTTGCTAATTGCTGTTATTACTTCACTCGTAGGCAATCATCAAGTTTTTAAATGACCAAGGATTTCTTATTTTGGTCACCACTTCTGCACTGAAAACCAGCACAGGTAATGTTGTTTATCCACGGTCAATTTTTAAAGCAATGACAATTTTTTCCCGTTATGATTTAAATGACGCAAAGGTGTGGTCTTCCTTCCAGATTTGCTGCACAGTGACAGCAGCTGCCTGGCCGCCCTGTTTTTATTCCCTCACACCAAAACATTGCACAAAACAGGTAAGAGAAAGGAGAAAAAAAAACCTATATACCAATCATTCTTCACTGTACTAATCTTACATAAGGATATTATATGGTAATATCTACACCAAGGGTGAGAAACTCCAGTCCTCGGGGGTGACCAACAGGTCAGGTTTTCATGATATCCCTGCTTCAGCCACAGGTGGCTCAGTCTTCTACTGAGCCACTGATTGAGCCACCTGTGCTGAAGCAGGGATAACCTGACCTGTTGGTTGCCCTTGAGGACTGGAGTTGCCCACGCCTGGTGAACAGCAAGCTCTATGTTGCTGTACCACACTTACATTTCGTTGTCTGGCTTTTTGATCTTCTTTAAGGCAGAAACATGTTTTCTAGGTGCAGTTCCTTTCAAACGAAGGAAGAACACGAATGCAAAGTTCTCACAAATATTCAGCAGTGTACTGTACTTATATGTGGTTTCCCCCCATGTTTCAGCTTTTCCTTCCAGTTATACGTTGCCCACTTCCATTTTCAGGTCCGATGCCCAGGTGTGTCCTTAATGGTGGTCATGTATACTGATTGGCTGTCTGTTGGGAAGCTTATTCTGGCGCCCGTCCCAGATGTGCAGGGTCCCCTCACCCCTCCCCTTCAGTGAAGGTTGAACAGCCCCATAAAAACGAGCGAAAGGCCATGACATGCAGCTTTCATCACGAGGGCTTTTAGGGGGGCACGTTTTTACATCAGTAGGGCACGGAAGGGGTTGAAGTGGCAATCGCTCCATTTCTTGGAATCTGTTTCTGCATATTCAGAATTGGGGGGAGGATATTAAGGGGGATCCCCCAGAACGGTTCCATTCGCCTCAGAACCCCCCCTCCCCTGGTTCTGGAGATTTTTTTTTTACCTTTCATGTGCCGACATAACCAAAGATGGCCACCGGGTCATCCATTAGAAAGCAGTCATGTCACGCTCTTATGACATTGAGAGTGAGACTTGGGCTTGATGGGTCATTGTCATTTTCCAAAAGTAAACCCTCTTTTTTATAACAGTCCACGCACAAGGCATTTTCCTCCTACACACTCACAAACTCTAAGCCGCCTCTTTAAACCCCATAACTGGCAAATCTGTGGATCCAAATAAGAGACGTGTGAGTGCAGTGGAATAATTCTGATGGAAACAATATATGCCCCCTTAATATATTTTGGTACCTAAGAAGATAATTGGCCTATGTCTGAACTTGCCAACAGGGAATCCTGAGGTAATTGGAGGCAAGCTCTAGGTTCACAGCTCCGATGTGTGCAACAAGATGTGTGTTTTTTTTATATTTTAGGGTTACTGTTTGCTATGGATGTCTTGCACATGTAGTTTCATATTGACTTCATAAGTCCTCTTCCAGCAATAGTGGCGCATGACATTCCATCCCCATTCTTTGCATGCTACCGATGTACAGTACGTGTCTGGAAAATGGCCATGAGCGTGGCAATGGACATTACCATGAAGTTACGTAGCAAGAGTTTCTTTGATCAGATGCAGTTATTTTCCTAGAGTCTTTCCACTCAGCGAAAACTGCAGTCTAATCTACAGTTTGTGTAAAAATAAATAAATTAGTCTACGTGTATTACGTTTTTGGAGTCTTTTTCCGCCCTCCAAAGATTCTAGTTTATATATACTGCGTCCTAAAAACCTGATTGAGGACTTGTTCAATATGTATGTATGTATGTATAGCCAATAAAGAATATCACTTGTGAGCACATTCACATGTCTTAAACAGGTCTGCACCCCTGCCTTTCACATGGAGCCCATTTAAGCTGATGCATCGCCGTCCACACAGCTTTTAAGCTCAGCATGGGAATAGCAAAGCAAGTACAAACCATGGGCTCCATGTGAATGGATATTCCAGGAAAAAGGTGACACATTGTGTGCTCATTTGCATGTCATTTCCCAGAATTCCTTGCTGCAGTGGGAGCACTGTATGCGAGGTGATAATGGTTGAAAGGCAGGGCTGCAGACCTGTCTAAGACATGTGAATGTGCTCACAAGTGATATTCTTTATTGGCTATATGCTAGCGGTGGAGCTTTTTTGTTGCCTTTTTCACCCACCATAACTTAAAATGTGATATGTATATATAGATATATACACAAAGGTTACCAGATATAGGTCAAGTAGTAAGGAGACAGCACACAGATGTTTGCAATCCAAAGATGTGTATTATAAATACAGGGCACCGCAACCAACGTATAGGTCCGTGTAGAGGGGACTTCCTCAGGGGGAGGTCCCTCTACGCAGACCGAAAAGTCGATTTGTGGTGCTCTGTATTTATAATACACCTACATCTTTGGATAACAAACATCTTTGTGCTACTACTACTACTACTACTACTACTACTACTACTACTACTACTTTGTGCATTACTAGTGTGTATTTGTGTGTGTGTGTATTTGTGTGTGGGTGTATTTGTGTGTGTTCCTGGTGTAATGTTACAGGGACTTTGGTCTTTAGATGTTCCCCCTTTTTGGGTGGGGAGAGGGGGGGGGGGGTTGTAAAAGGAATGGAGGAGTTGAGAACTAGTAACTAAAATGTATTGTTTCCTTTTCCCATAGAAAGAGAAGAATGGGAGCGAGTGTTCACCCAGGAAGAAACCTCTTTAAAAGTCACTACTCTCTTGCCAGGCCTGCGGTATGCCATCTCGGAAACATGCCGGTCACGCAAAGAGAAGGAGCTTTACTCTGAGGCATTGCTGGAACGGTATTTCAAGAAGTTTGCCTTACTCCAGAAGAAACCGTCCGCCTCTTTGGAGGAACAGGGGAAACCGAAGGATGCTCCCTCTCTTTTGACAGACGTGCCCCATGAAGGCACTAGCAAACTTGTTCCAGAAAGGTGTAGTCAGCTGGCATTTTCTCGGCTGAAAACGTACGTCTCGGCTCCGGTCAATTTCTGTTTTCCGCTGCTAAAAGCATCCGACCTCTTGGCAGGAGAGCCACCAAGCACCAGTGATAATGCAGACTGGGGTAACAACGGGGCAAACGTAATAGTCTATGACTCATTAGAGTCCAAACTGTCCCTGGCGGCCGAAATAAAGGTCGAAACCGAGAACACCGAGGGGTCAAATAGGAAAGGACTGCCGCACGAAGGCAAAAGGAGTCATCGGAAAAGGAGCTCCTCGGGAAGAGGAGGAGGAGGGGGAAGGACTTCAAGGAAGAAAACCCCAAGTAAAGGTATATCCAAACCTGCTCCGCCTGCCGCGGAGAGCAACGAGAACCTGCGTAGAACCAAGCGGAAAAGGCCGAACTCGGAGGACATGAAACAGACCGCCTCTGCAAATAGGAACAAAACAACGGTGAAACTTGCCAACGCTCAGTGCTTGCAGAGGCGAAAACGAGGTTGGTTATTATCCCATGTACATATTTCTTTCCGGAATTACCATATCGGCCCGAATATAGTGCTGTTTTTTTTTTTCCCCTAAAAAAATGTCCTTCCGAAAACTGAACTCTTATCATATGCGCAGCCTAACACCTTTTATTTTTCATGTAGAACACCTCCAAAACTTTAGGGTCATATTACAGTATGTGCGAGGCCCTACTGTATTCGGGCCAATACGGTACTATTCCGCGCTGCTCCTAGAAGGTGTTTGGTGGGGGGGGGGGGGGGGGGGTGCCATAACGTGGGAAGGGGGTGTCAGATGACTGTGGGGGGCAGGTTATCATTGCCTCTATGCCGGCAATGGAAAGAAGTGCTAAGAGCAGGAGGTCAAAATAAGTTCCTCCATAATATCGCCCATCCTACACACACAACAAATGGGGGTTTCTGACAGTAATACTTCTAGCCTTTTCTCTTTTTTTATTTTTTTTACAGCTGTTGCAGACTTAATTGTTTCTGACTTAATATTAATTGTCTTGTGTACAATGGTCTCTCATCAGTCCTCAGACACATGTTTTTCAGAGTTGTTAATAGTTCATGTTCTTATTTTGGGGTCATATCTGGCCGTCAAATGTCTTATGAAGAGCAAACAAAAACCACTTGGAGGCAATTCCTGCAGCCTTTAAATGTTTATTTTTTTTTGACCAGAGAAGACCATTCTTCTGTATACAAGTCAATTACATCTTCTTGCAGTTTGTGTAGAATAATTTTTGTAGTTTACCCCCTCCTCCCCCCCCAACATGTTACTGTACATATTTTACCTGGAAACATTTCAAGCAGCAATATCAGCCAGGTTAAAAGAAAACTAAAAAAAAAAAAAACAATATATAAGTTTTCTTGTATAATAAACAATCCGTTCTGAATGAGGAGCTTGTTCGCCTCTTTGTATTTTCTGCAATTGGCTGCCTCCGTGTCTATTGTTAAGACAAAGTGGCAAAGAGAAAAATGCAAACACACTGCGCTAAACCCAAAGGACAGTAATAACCGTGCCAAACTATAAATCTAAAACACTGGCAATGATTGGTGAGACCAGTCCATCTTCTAAGGACCCTTGATAAAGAACGCTAACATGTTCGAAACGCGTTGGATTTTAATGTCTTGATGACTCAATAAATTTATATTCTTTTGTTACCTGGGGTCCTCTCTTTGCTCCTACCGGATTGTGCGCTCCTCACATCATCTGCATATCATATTCTAAGGAGCAGGAATCCCTAGTGAGGGAAGGCAGCCGGACGGGCTGTACGGTTCTTCTCACAAAACCTTGGCGCCGATAACTTCTTAGAAGTAAGATGAGGACAATCCTGACATGAAGTTGTGCTATGTCAGCAAGTTAACGATGTTGGTACTTCTCAGAAGTAGCTGCAATATAAAAACCAAAAAACATACACAGTAACATTCAAACATCTTTGTCTTCAATAGCCCTGGATAGAAATGACTCACACTAAGATAGTGTTGGTTGCGGAGCAATATATGGCTTTTCTATATGGCCGTAACATTGCAAACATACGCCTTTCCTCCGTCCCTCTACTGCTAAAACTCTAATGCTGGCGCTCATTGTCTCCCATCTTGTAACCTGGTACTGTCTCCCCTACAATCTATCCCGACCGCTGTTGCTAGAATCACTTTACTCTCTCCTAAATCTGCCTCAGCTTCCTTCCTGCTGAAATCCCTCACCTGGCTTCCTATTACATCCTGTATTACTTACAAAATTGTCCTCCTCACTCTTAAGTCTATACATTCTTCTGCCCCTCCTTACATCTCTGACATTGTTTCTCACTATGCACCTGCTCGACTCTTGCATTCTGCTCAAGGGTGTCTTGTCTTCCCCCTGTATATCTAAAGCCCTCTCCCTCTTTAAGACCCATCTAAAAACGCACCTCTGATGAAGCAAACGGGTAGCTCCACTGGTTGATACTGTACATCTCAGATGCACTGACCTTAGCCCCTTGCAGACGCACTTACCAGAACACCCTCCTATTGTCTCTGCAAGTTCTCCTTAATTACCACATAGATTGTAAGCTCTTTAGGACAGGAACCCCCCTTCCTATTGTTACTGTCTTGTCTGAAGAGCTTATTCCCATTATGTGTTATATTATTATGTCACAGGTATTACTGCTGTGAAGCGCTATGTACATAAATGGCGCTACATACATACATACATAACAGCCCACAGTAAATACAACCTTCACAGTTCTCAAACTCCACCTAAAGAGAGAAGGATGTTAAAAAAGGTGCAACCCGCAGAGGGAGCTGTATGAACTGTATGGGGGGGCAAAATGAAGGTTGAAATTGTGCGATACAGAGTGGATACAAGCACTGTAGAAAAGTAGGTCAATGTTGTTTCCGTTGCTGTGCACTTGCTTCGCACTCCTATTCCATACCAAGAATGGTAAGGATATTTTTTGTATGTATGTCTTTATATAGTGCCATTAATGGACATAGCGCTTCACAGCAGTAATACACGTGACATAATAATATAAATAACAAATAATACAAGTAACCCAAAAGGAAGAAGTGCTTTCAGACATAAAAGTGACACTTAGGAAAAGGAGTCCCTGCCCCGAAGAGCTTACAATCGAATTGGTAAGTAGGAAGAACGTACAGAGAGAGTAGGATGATGTTCTGGGAAGTGCGTCTGCAGGGGGCCACGGTCGATGTATGAGGTGTGTAGTATCAAACACGGACCTACTCATATGCTTCATTAAGGAGTTGGTTTTAGGATGGGTTTTAAAGGTGGATAGAGCGGATGCTAGTCGGATATTGAGGGGAAGGGCATTCCAGAGGTGTGGGGCAGTCAGTGAGAGGTTTAAGGCGGGAGAGGTCTTTAGACAGAAAATGGGTAGAGAGAAGACATCCTTGAGCAGAAAGCTTTAAAAAGTGAGGAGGAGAATTGAAAGTGTGATACGGGATTTGATAGGAAGCCAGGAGAGGGATTTCAGCAGGGGAGACGCCGAGACAGATTTAGGAAAGTGTAAAGTGATATGGAAAGTTGATGCTGTTAGGGTGTTAACAAAAACATTAGTAGTCACTTTTTTTTGGTTAAACGAGGAAATTTTGTACACATTTTGTATCTATTGCTAGGTGCTGAAGTTCTTACGGCTGAGTTTGTGCCAGATACCCAGACAGAGATGACCGAAAAAGTTGCTTCGGGCGAGAGGAAGAAGGAAAGAAGAAAAGTACCTCCAAGCAAAAGAAGTGAACCACCAACACATGGGGGGAAAAGCCAAGACAACGTTGGTACACGCAGTAGGCCTGCAAAACGAAAGCCCTCGGAGCCAGGTAAAAATATGCATGTCCACAGAACTATATTTAGGCATTCATGGCAAGTCTCACTGGTGTTCAGTTAGTCACACTTGTAGTCCATCTCACTGATTTTTAGCCATTTGTTGAAGATACTACTTTTATATTAAAGTGCAATTTGTTTTTGTCCCGGGTCCTCCAACTTTCATTGCTTAGGCTGAACTTGTATTTTCTCTTCAGACTTCTTTACTTCCTAATACGTACAAATACCTCCTGTCGTAGATTAATTGTTGATCCAAAAGTGTACATTTTATGTATGTCATTTAGCATGGCTTCCTCCACCACTTGTTTGTTTTGTTCACAAAGCCTGGGGGAAGGTAGCAGATGGGTTAGGGATTTGGGACGTGCATTCTATATCCTTAAATATAACTTAAGTACACTACAAGAAAAACCAATGATTTTAAAAGGTGAAAAAACGTTCAAAACAATATCTTGGCATACAAGTTTGAAAGGCTGTTGCAATAAAGTTTGGGTAAACTGGATTTCTATTGGTCCCAGGTACAGTATATGCAACCTGTTACTCTTCCATTGCTCCTACATTTCACTCTATGTAGACCAGTGAGGATGTAGTTATTCTACAGTAAATGGCTCCACTTCACAGAGAAGTAAGACAAAAGATTATATAGCTCAGGAATTTCATTCTCAAAATGAATAAACAAGCAACGTTACATAGTAACCCCATTAAGGAGCAGACCTATGGTAGCTGGCAAAAGTGTGTGTGTGTGTGTGCGTGTGTGTGTGTGTGTGTTTTATATAGGACTGACCGTGTACTTGGCTCTTTTTAGTATAGATTACGGAACAAAATAGGGAGAAGTGCATGAAATAAAAGCAAACACTTCGAGGAAGGAGTCTTCGGAAGAATACTTGTAAAGGCCCAGTCGCCCGCAAAATTATTATATTTTTCTGGGGAAAAAATGTCTAGGTTTCTATTTTCAATTGGCTCTGTGAAATGTCTCTCTTAGGTAACTGTTGCCCTCCACTTCTTGGGTAGTTGGCTAATGATGCTATAATTGTTACTCTCTATAGAACAGAGAGGAAGATTTGCCTATAGAAACACAATTCCACAACGTCCTAATACAGCCGCCTTCTTCCGCCTAAAACCCTTCCCACTGACTGCCCTGCACCTCTCGAATGCCCTTCCCCTCAATATCCAACCGGCACCATCTCTCTCCACGGGTAGCTCCGCTGGCTGATACTATACATCTCGGAGACACAAACCTTGGCCACTTGTAGACGCACTTACCAGAACCTCCTCCTGTCTCCGTAAGTTCTCCCTACTTACCACTTAAATTGTAAGCTCTTTGGGGCAGGGACTTCTTTTCCTAATGTTACTTTTTATCTCTCAAGCGCTTATTCCCATTATGTGTTATATTATTATGTCACGTTTATTATGGATAGGCCTATATAAATAAACACACATACACACGCGCTCCTCCTTCTCTTACCGGGCACCTCACACCTGGAACAATTTACCGGAGACTCTCACAGCCGCCACCAGTCTAAGTTCTTTCAATACTAAGACTGTCTCACATTTTAATCTGGTCTGTAACTGTGTCATACGCCTATAATATATATTATCTCTAACTGTGCATGCAATGTCTTCTATATAATGTATAACCCTGCTCACTTAATGTAACTATGTGTAACCATGTATCTGTCATCATAAGTCTGTGCCCAGGACATACGTGAAATGAGAGGTAACTCTCAATGTATTACTTCCTGGTAAAACATTTTATAAATAAATAATACATACATACATTAGTTAGAGATTTGCGAAAAACCGTCAAAGCATTTGCTTACCTTGGACGTATTGGGAATAAGGATATGGGGAAAAAAATATATAGATATCATTATTTTTGTTATTATTATTATTTTAAATAGGCGCAATATTACCTAGTTTTAACGTAACTTTATATTTATTTCCTGTGCAGCTACAAAGGGCCCGTCACCTGAAACTCAAATTGGCTCAGAAAGCGTGAGCAGACCCGTCAGGAAACTCCGAGAGCCGACTGCGAAGCAGCCCACTAGAAAAATGGAGGCGGTCAAACAAATTGGGCCTGTGGCCGTAAAATCATCTTCCAGGTCCATCAGGAACCTCAAGCCCAGCATCACCATAAAGAAACCATGTGGGAAGGCTGGGACTCCAGAGGAGAATATTCTGGAGAAGAGGATAAGCATGTACGAATCCCACGCCCTAAACCTACTGGCTGATCTGGCTCTGAACTCATTCAGTGCTTCCAACTTCCCTTACTCGCAAATTGAAAATGTTCCCTTGGACAATGACGACGTAGCGGAGAAGAGGGATGGTCCAGAGGAGAAGTCTACGCAGTTTTTTTCCGATCATCGGTACTACAGGGGAAATAAGACAGAAAGGTTGAGCAGTCCTGTGCCTGCCGTTGCTCCAAAGCCGCCCGAGCCCGAGGAGCCCATTCAAACTTCAGAAGAACCCAAGGATCCGCCCAGAAATGACAATGACTCTTGCCCGGTAGAGAAGACTCCTTCATTGCTAGGTAAGGAAAGCAGTACAAATCAAACAATACAAAAAGTCCATTCTTCGGTGTCCAAAGCAAGAGCACGAAATAATCAAACGAGCAAGGTCTGCCTCGAGCATTCTTATTCATTACTCCCAACAGACAGCGGCAACGTAGATCCAGTGCCCGACGAGGTGAGCGAGCCTGGCACCGAGGATATACCCGCGCCCACAACACCACCTGCAACAGAGGTACAGCCGCAGCAAAACGCCATTCTGCTTCCAGAGGATGTTATATTCCTGACCAGCAACAACCAAATGATATACCCGACTTTCAGAAACAAGCCGCGGTCTGTGTTGGAGGTCCGCGATGACTTCTTCATAACATGCAATTGGGACGCCCATTATGATTTTGACTTGGACAGCAAATTTACCTGTGATCCTTTGGAGAAAACTATTAACCGAGCTCTACACGGGTAAGTTGCACATCGCCTCTGATCCATTGTGTTCTGTGCCCTAGAGATTTTCCAGTGTAGCTACAACTGGTTAAATAAACCCCTTCTCAAAGCTTACTAATTGCTGCTGTTTTGCCTGTATTTAGCATCTTTTTAGTTCTCCAATTACCTTCTAATTTTTTATATTTAGTTCAATTAATTTTCCATTCCAAAGGTGGGTGAAGGGGAGAATTGGAAGAGAAGTTGGGGGCAGTAATTTTAACTACAAACTAAAAAAAAAAAAAAAACAAAACAGATACAAATGACCTTAGCAGAAGCTATACAAGTGGTGGAAGAAATATTACTTTGTTGCAAGTAACAAAGTTACTATTTGGGACCCGCCAGCTTCTGACAGCACTAGCAACTGAGAGAGCCTGCATGTGCTGTGTTAGGCCCGGGCCATAGAGGGGTGTGGAGATCCGTGCCGCGCTGACGCTGAGGCTCGCCTGCTGAAATCTGCGCCAGCGTGCGCGATCGGAGGCGCGGGGAGACTGAGGGAGGCGGGGCAGTGACGTCGCTGGGCCAATCTCCCGCGACGCACTGACGTCGACGTCACGGCGCCGTGACGTTGACACTGCTGTGCTGTGATTGGAGGTTTTCAGCCGACAGCGCGCTGAAAAACAGCTTGGCGCTCGGCTGAAAACTCCAACTCGTCAGCACGCCTGCGGACGCTCGCGTGAGCCCCCTCCCAAGGCATCCTCATTGAGGATGCAGGGGCTCAGCGCGGAGCGTCCGCACGGCTCAGCACGGCCTGTCCTTCTATGGACTCGGCCTAAGGCTGTGCGTATAGTGCCCGCCGCGTCGCCAGCGACCAGGCCATTGATTGGTTCAGGGGCTGTCACATGTGGCGCCAGCCCCTGAAAAATCAAATATTCCCGGTTGCAAAGAATCGCGTCGCCCCGTCGCTTTGTCGCCGTCGCGCTTACTATAAGCGCACACGGCGGCGACAATGCATTTGTTTTCAGGCGACTTCGTGTCGCCGGCACTATAAGCGCGGCCTAAGAGAGCCTGCATGTGCAGTGTAAGAGCCTGCATGTGCTGCTGTGAGAGAGCCTGCATGTGCGGCCTAAGAGAGCCTGCATCTGCGGCCTAAGAGAGCCTGCATGTGCGGCCTAAGAGAGCCTGCATGTGCAGTGTGAGAGAGCCTGCATGTGTAGTGTGAGAGAGCCTGCATGTGCAGTGTGAGAGAGCCTGCATGTGCTTTGTGAGAGAGCCTGCATGTGCTTTGTGAGAGAGCCTGTATGTGCTGGGTGAGAGCCTGCATGTGCTGTGTGAGAGAGCCTGCATGTGCTGTGTGAGAGAGCCTGCATGTGCTGTGTGAGAGCCTGCATGTGCTGTGTGAGAGAGCCTGCATGTGTCGTGAGAGAGAGAGCCTGCATGGGCTGCTGCGTGAGGGAGCCTGCATGGGCTGCTGCGAGAGGGAGCCTGCATGTGCTGCTGTGAAAGAGGGCATGTGCTGCTGTGAAAGAGGGCATGTGCTGCTGTGAAAGAGAGCCTGCATGTGCTGTGAGAGAGAGCCTGCATGTGCTGTGAGAGAGAGCCTGCATGTGCTGTGAGAGAGGGAGCGAGAGAGTCTGCATGTGCTGCTGTGAGAGAGAGAGCCTGCATGTGCTGCTGTGAGTGAGAGCCTGCATGTGCTGCTGAGAGAGAGAGAGCCGGCATGTGCTGAGAGAGAGAGCCTGCATGTGCTGAGAGAGAGAGAGCCTGCATGTGCTGCTGAGAGAGAGAGCTTGCATGTACTGAGAGAGAGAGAGCCTGTGTTGCCGAACTGTGAGAGGAGAGGAACAGAGATGCCTTGCTCCCCCTGCATCTCTGAATGGTGAGTTGGCAGGGTGCCAAAAATTCCATCCATTACTGAATGATTAATGCCTGGAATTCTAACCAATCAGAGAGCAGGGATTTCAGTAATACCCTGAATTTTACTGCTTTAGCCTATAATATAAATTAATTACCCATTAGTCTTTTTACTGAGCGAGGCGTCCTAGTCAACATCTTGTATCCTTTTTATCAATGTAATGATTGTGTAAAATAAACTCTTAGTTCAGAAGAAAAGCATTGTATTCACTGATACTAAAGACAAATCATAAAAAGGATGCTCGATCTCCAAATGAAGAACAAACATTTGCTGAATAGAAGATCGATAGCTCTATGTAATATTCTGTCATCTTCTGTGTATGGCGCCAACATATTCCACAGCGCAGTACAATGTGGGAGGCAGGTCAGTAACATTGTGTGACAAGAGTACATGTATGGTGGGACAATAGCAAGGAGGTCCCTGCCCAAGGAGCTTACAATCTAGAAGGAGGGGAGGGCAGACACCAAGGAATAGGGCGAGTTTCTTAGCAAGGGTTTGGCCATCAACATACATATATACATATATATATATATTATAATGCATTCTGCATTCATTAGAAAGCTTCCATCACACACTGATAAAATAGCATAACGTTTCACTAACAGAACTTACGATCTGAGAAACATAACACTTGTAGTAGAATGGTTTACATGTGAGTCCTTCACTTATTGTAGAATGGTTTACATGTGAGTCCTTCACTTGTAGTAGAATGGTTTACATGTGAGTCCTTCACTTGTAGTAGAACGGTTTACATGTGAGTCCTTCACTTGTAGTAGAATGGTTTACATGTGAGTCCTTCACTTGTAGTAGAATGGTTTACATGTGAGTCCTTCACTTGTAGTAGAATGGTTTACATGCGAGTCCTTCACTTGTAGTAGAATGGTTTACATGCGAGTCCTTCACTTGTAGTAGAATGGTTTACATGTGAGTCCTTCACTTGTAGTAGAATGGTTTACATGCGAGTCCTTCACTTGTAGTAGAATGGTTAACATGTGAGTCCTTCACTTGTAGTAGAATGGTTTACATGTGAGTCCTTCACTGTAGTAGAATGGTTTACATGTGAGTCCTTCACTTGTAGTAGAATGGTTTACATGTGAGTCCTTCACTTGTAGTAGAATGGTTTACATGTGAGTCCTTCACTTGTAGTAGAATGGTTTACATGTGAGTCCTTCACTTGTAGTAGAACGGTTTACATGTGAGTCCTTCACTTGCTTTTTCATATTGTTGTTGTTCATCCAAAAAGGAGAAGTTGTGAATAAACCAAAAGGAAAAGGGAGCTTGGAAAGAGGATTCACTGAACAGTACTGAACGTCGACATGGCGTAACCAGTTGGCGTGGCTTACATGGCGTAACCGGTTGGCGTGGCTTTCATGGCGTAACCGGTTGGCGTGGCTTACATGGTGTAACCGGTTGGCGTGGCTTACATGGCGTAACCGGTTGGCGTGGCTTACATGGCGTAACCGGTTGGCATGGCTTACATGGCGTAACCGGTTGGCGTGGCTTACATGGCGTAACCGGTTGGCGTGGCTTACATGGCGTAACCAGTTGGCGTGGCTTACATGGCGTAACCAGTTGGCGTGGCTTACATGGCGTAACCAGCTGGCGTGGCTTGCATGGCGTGGCTTACATGGCGTAACCAGCTGGCGTGGCTTGCATTGCGTAACTAGCTGGCGTGGCTTACATGGCGTAACTAGCTGGCATGGCATACATGGCGTAACTAGCTGGCGTGACTTACATGGCGTAACTAGCTGGCGTGGCTTACATGGCGTAACTTGCTGGCGTGGCATATATGGCGTAACTTGCTGGCGTGGCTTACATGGCGTAACAAGCTGGCGTGGCTTACATGGCGTAACTAGCTGGCGTGACTTACATTGTATTGTATTGTATTGTATTGTATGTCTTTATTTATATAGCGCCATTAATGTACATAGCGCTTCACAGTAGTAATATATGTGGTAATCAAATAAATAACAGATAATATAAATAACAGGTCATGGGGATAAGTGCTTTAGACATAAAAGTAACATTAAGGAAGAGGAGTCCCTGCCCCGAGGAGCTTACAATCTAATTGGTAGGTAGGGAGAACGTACAGAGACAGTAGGAGGGAGTTCTGGTAAGTGTGTCTGCAGGGGGCCAAGCTTTATGGATCATGTGTTCAGAATATCCACAGTGCTATTCGTATGACGTATGGATTCCACCTTTTCCTTAAAATAGTCAGCAAAGTCCTGAGCGGAGATGGAGGAAGGAGAGGCAGCTGAGGGTGGTTTGAGTAGAGTATCAAAGACAGAGAACAGTCGGCGTGGGTTAGACTTGTGCATGTTGATTAGTGCAGAAAAGTAGGCTTGTTTAGCTTGCGAGAGGGCAGAGTTAAAACAGGATAGCATAAATTTGTAGTGAAGGAAGTCTGCTAGAGTGAGAGACTTCCTCCAGAGGCGTTCAGAGGAACGAGTGGAGGAACGCAGCATGCGTGTGTGGGAATTTAGCCAGGGTCTAGGGTTAGAAGGGCGAGTACGGCAGAGAGAAAGTGGGGCATGTAGATCAAGAGAGGAGGACAAGACAGAGTTGTAGTTCCTGACCAGGTTGTCGGGGTCTGTAGCAGAGCTGAGAGAGGAGAATGAGGAGCGTAAAGTGGACTCAAAGTCAGGTAAGTGAATAGAGCGCAGGTTTCTGCAGAACCGGGGTGTAGATGGAGGTGGAGAAGGGGAGAAGCGAGATAGAGAAAATGAGATGAGATGATGGTCAGAGAGAGGATAAGGGGAAATGGAGAAATCGGAGAGAGAGAAGTTCTTAGTGAAAACCAGGTCTAAGTAGTGGCCATCCTTGTGGGTGCTGGCTGCAGTCCACTGTTGAAGGCCAAAAGAAGAGGTTAGAGAAAGAAAGCGGGAAGCCCAAGGGAGAGAGGGGTCATCAATGTGGCAATTGAAGTCCCCAAGGAGAAGAACAGGGGAGTCTGAGGAGAGGAAGAAAGAGAGCCAGGATTCAAAGTGAGAGAGAAAGGCAGAAGGGGGATGAGTAGAGGTAGGTGGGCGATAGATGACCACCACATGAACAGGGAGAGGAGAGAAAATCTGGACAGTGTGAGCCTCAAAGGAGGGAAAAGCAAGAGAGGGAGGAATAGGAATGGTTCGGTAACGACAGAGAGAGGAGAGCAGGAGCCCCACGCCTCCACCCCTGCCATCAGTGCGCGGAGTGTGGGAGAAGGAAAGGCCACCGTAGGAGAGGGCAGCTTCCAGAGCAGAGTCAGACTGAGTGAGCCAGGTCTCAGTTATAGCAAAGAGAAGCAGGGAGTGAGAGAGAAAGAAGTCATGCACAGAGAGGAACTTGTTAGAGAGGGAGCGAGCATTCCAAAGGGCACAGGAGAAAGGGAGAGAGGAGGGAGGGTGGCAGGGGATGGGTATGAGGTTGGAGGGGTTGACACCAGAAGGAGTAGAGGTTGCAGTTGGCAGGCGAGGACGAGCGCATGTAGGAATAAGACAGGGACCAGGATTGGGAGAGATATCCCCAGAAGCAAGGAGGAGAAGCATGGATAGAAAGAGAATGTGTGATGAGGATTTGTAGGGGTGAGTTTTAGTGCAGGGAATATAGCTGTGTGGTGTCAGAGGACGCAGGTAAGAAAGGAGTTCATGTGAACAGAGAAGTGGTGAAGGAAGGAGAGATGGAGATATATGAATAGAGTTAGAGACATACTGAGGCTGGTAAAAAGAAATGCATAATTTGAGAAGAAGTGAAGTCACAGCAAATATAAATGGTAAAGGCAGCATCACAGCAGTAATGATGCAGTCTGGTATTGATGATATACTCCTTTCCAGCGTACTTCAAAATGCAGGAATCAGGGCCAGATGGGGTGTCCACTTCTTCCTCACTTCTTTACATGGCGTAGCTAGCTGGCGTGGCTTACATGGCGTAACTTGCTGGCGTGGCATACATGGCGCGCAACCAGTTGGCATGACTCGAGAGCTACCAACAGGTCAGGTTTTCAGGATATCCCTGCTTCAGCACAGGCAGCTACGTCTTCGCCTGATTGACTTAGCTCTTGATTAAAAGCACACTAAAAATATCTCTTTTTTTAGTTTTATAAAGTGTGTGTGTTTGTTTTTCTTACTTTTTTCCCCCCCTGATGTGTTTTCATGGTTTACCAGTTTGCGTGTTTTTAATGTATGTTGTCAAAATGGGCATTTCCCTTTTCAGGCCCTGGAACCCCCATATAAAAGAGAAAGTAGAGGATGTGAAAATAATCCTGCATATGTGGATCGCGCTGTTTTACAGCAAGGCCAACAAACCGCTCAACTGCAATTCCCGAAAAGTGGTGGAACACAGCAATCCCGCAAAATATGTCTCCATCAACACCATCCTCGACCCGTTTAACGTGTATGAAATCACGGAGTCCAAAACAATTGAGGTTGGCCTGTCGCCTTCACCAACCGGTGTGCAGAATAGCGGAGCTGTTGTCAGTTTACCTGACGTACACAAAACTCCAACATATTACCCAAGAACCCAGTCTCTGCGTGCCCTGGAATATAACCCTAAACCGCCGGGAACGGCAGAGGGGCAGCAAAAAGATCGCTCAAAAGAAGGATTAAACACCGTCTCTCGCCTTGGTTTTAAAGTAAGATCTATCACTATATAGTTTTAAATCATCAACATGTGAAATCTTATAGGGTTTCTAGTTTTTTTATAATAATAATTTCTGCGGTATTGGATAATAGTGACTTTTTTATTATATTAACTCATAATGCCTTTAAAAAAATATATATATATATATATATATATATATATATATATATATATATACACTTTTCAAGACTGGTTCACAAGATATTTAACATATGCAATTTTTTTAGTTTTAATATACTGAGCATCCTTTAATTTCTATAGCAGGCTTTAGCCCACCTCCCCAGCAGTGCAAGATCTTTGTAACACTTTCCTGTTTGTGATAATTTGTTGCCAATGTTCCCAGCAGTTTGAGCTGTAGACTGTAACAACAGTCAATGTTACCTGAGTAATAGGATACAATGTATCCTGAGAGGCGACCATTGTGTTAGACTTCACAGTCAGGATTTTACAGGCTTAGGACAAGGAGCACCAAATGATTGGCAGCTTAGGTAAGAATGTAGAATGATACATTGTCACATGCTTTATAATATACAAATACAGTGGCGGATTTAAAAATATGCCGCCCGTAGGCCCTTACCTGGTGCCGCCCTCCTCCTTTGGCCGGCACTGTATGCTGCCCCCACATTTTGCCGCCTGGGGCTAATGGAAAATCCGCCACTGTACAAATAAGAAAAAAAGGAAAAGTAAAAAATAAAAAAAAAGGGATAGTTCTATTGCTGCTTAAAAACCATAGTTAATGCATCGCAAATAATGTTTTACATTTCTTTTTTTATATTTAAAAAAAATATATGGCAAAATAATAAAGTGACCGGAAGGCCTGATGGGCATCGGTAACGTTACTACACAATATTGCTTTTGGGCCTTTTCTTGTTTTATAATATTTTTCTATATATTTTTTTTAATCTGATTTTATTTTTGACACTGTTGGTTATGAGCTGCCAGCTGTCGGTCTGTTTTATTTTTGTTTCCGTGGGTTGTGTAGAGTTGAGGATGAACGCTGGCGGGATTCGCTGAGAAACCTGTTAAACTTTGTCGTTCATGTTTTGGAGTATTTTTTTTCTTGTATCGTGCCTTAGGAGGGGAACAGGGAAATACACAGTTGGTATGTCTATCCTGAAAGGATTAGATCAGATTTGAACCTTCATCAAAACAAATAATATGCACACTGTGTTCATTTCAGGATAAGGAAACAGACTATGCAAGTGGTGACCTCAAAACAAGTTACAAAAGCTGCCAGACTCTGTCTTCCATAAGCAATCCCCAAGTGCCAAAGAAGTATGAATTCGCCTCAAAAGACAAAGATATAACCCAATCCGCACACCATGCAAAATCAACAGGCAGCCATGATATGTGTATTCCCATTGTGTGTTTCATCAACGACATCAGACATGCCACTGGCCTGAGTGATAAATCGAGGAAATGTCTGGAGATTGTTGATCGGATCTCTAACAAGGTAAAGGACATTCCTTCATTGAAAAATACATGTTTAATTAATTTTGGTTTGCGCGCAGTCAGTGGTTTTTGCAATGCAACATTTATATTGAATTGTTTGTGTTGCATGTAGCACTGCAGTGTGTGCAAAGTTCCGCACCTGGGCTCTTCAACTGGCTGACCCCAAATGCAGCCCTCAAGGGGCTCTTTAATTAGAAAGTTTTCTTACTAAATCAATCCTATTGAGCTACCCCTAAAAGTTGTTTGATTTCACAAAAAATTGGTCAAAGGTCAAAAGACATAGAATAGAGATGAACATTTTCAAATTTAAGGTGTGTGTGTGATGGTTTTGAAGCAAAAGGTGGCACACTGCTCATTTGCATGTCATTTCCCAGAATCCCTTGCTGCAGAGGAAGTGCTGGGTGATAATGGTGAAAGGCGGAGTTGCAGACCTGTCTAAGACATGCAAATGAGCATACAGTAATATTTCCATTTGCTATGTATGTATGCGTCTGTGAATGGTTTGTCTGGCTTTGCATCTGATTCCCATGCGTTAACAGCGAGCATTAGCTTACATGGGCTCCGTGTAACAATGGTTTTTCAGACAAAAGGTGACACTTTGGGTGCTCTTTTGCATGTCATTTCCCAGAATCCCTTGCTGCAGTGGAAGCACTGTATGCTGGGGATAATGGTGAAAGGCAGGGTTGCAAACCTGCCTAAGACATATGAATGTGCTCACAAGTGATATTTTTATTTGCTATATGCTATACGGTGGAGGCTTTTTGTTGCCTTTTTCACCCACCATAACTTATATAAAGTATTGACTCTATATATTCAAGTGCAGATGTTAAAATCAACATTTTGGTATTTAGATACTTTTGTGGCTCTACTACTACATTAATTTTTGATCCGGCCCCTTTGGGAAACTAGTTTAAGGGCCCTGTCCTATGCGGTGCAAAATAAATACCTGGGTAAGAGAAGAGTGGGTTAAAAAAAAAACCCATAAAGACCGGTGCTCAAAGACAACACAATAGAGAATAATAAAGCATATACAGTAGCAATTCCAAATGTCTTTAATGTATCAATGGCAATCAATGAAGATGGAGGTGTGTGTGTGTGTGTGTGTGTGTGTGTGCGTGTGTGTGTGTGTTTAAATACCCTTTTTTGGTCACTACGTCCTTGCTGCCTCAGTTGGCTGTGCACCGTTGTTAATGATTGGATCTTTCCCCTGCAAAATAAATACCTGCCATGTTCAAAATAGTAGTATGGGGCACGGAGAGGTCAGGTGAATGTCACACACATCTTGTACTCTAACACTGTATTGTAAAGGACATGTCTTTCCAGCTGTGATTGTCTTTATTGGAGAAACAGGAAAGTTGCGCACAGATTTTGTTTTTAAACTTAAAGGAATAGAAGTTATAGGAACTGCTGAAAAAATCTTAAAAAAATAGACATTCTATGTTGGTCGTCTAAAAAAAGTGCGAGTTGCGCTTGGGAGGAATTCTAGATCTGCCAAAATAGCCGCTTGGACCGTTTACGGCCGAAAATCCCCATAGACTTAGAACCATAGAAACCAGTATTATCCACTTCGCAGTTGATAGATTTGACCCTTTTCAGTGTAAATGGTTGTGGTTTTAATCTTCTGTCCTATAATAAATGATCTACAATTTTAGATTGATGCAGTGGGAAGTGAAGGAAAAGTCTCCAAACAAGTCTCCACGACACCTGTACAGCGGGAGGTAGTGGGCCATGAGCGTGATGTATGTCAGAATGGTCCCGATCTCAAATCAAACCAAGGCATAAGTACAGTATCTTCTAAGCCGAAAGAGAACTCTGAAACAGAAAACCTTTCCAATGCTTCCGAAAGCAGAAGTGGACTTGGCCCAGAGATGGTACCGTTACAGGATGTAGTGAGAGCCTTGTTGAGTGCAGATGAGCAGCGTAAAGAAACAGACGTCACATTTCAGAAGGCAGGAGACCAGAAAGAGTTGGCGAAAACAAAGGAACGGTCGATCAATACAGCCAACCCTAGGATTGAGTGGGATGAGCAGGAAGGTCCAAACCATACTACCAATGACTTGAATGCATGTCATGTGAAAGCCCATGCCCCCTTGGTGTGTGACCTCAGTAACCGCAACGCTTACGGCGATGGCCACCCAGCACCAAGTGAGAGCTCGGTTACCGGTTTCAATATCGCTCCATTGGGGAATGAAAAGGTAAGCTTGCTGCCTGTAAAGGGAGATTAAAAAAAACAAAAAAAAAAACGATGTGGATCCACTAATCTGCGATATGTGGCGTCTGAGTTCTATCCTAGGTACCTGACATTGACTTAAGTGGCAATTTTCCCTCCCCTTGCCCCTAATATATAATTAGATCTGGGATTGCCCTATGGCCGGGACTCCCTGGTTCTTGAGGTTTGTCTTTTTTATTTATTTTGTTTGTGCCACTGTTTCGGGGGGCTGGGGAACTACAAACATGGCCGAAGTGGCAGCCAATAGAAAGCTGCAATGTCAATGCTGGATTGAGCATTACAAGCAATGTCCCGTTTGTGGGTGACGGATCAACTTCTGGGGACCCCCCCGGGACCCCTCCCCCGATTGAAGTGATTACCTCATTCCCCCCACTTCCTCCCAAGAAAGAAAAACAAAACCGCATGTATTGCTGCTTTGTCGTTTTGTCGTGGGATCGAGCACCAATACACTTTATCGGAGCCTAGTGAATCTGCCCTGTACACTCATAGAAGGCATAGAGAGAAATAATTATGAGAAAATGTATTGTAAAATCTGTTTTAGGGAAAGTATTATTACATTCGGAGAAACGCGAGGGAGAGAAGCTATAGTAAATGTGACTGGGAATACAAAGAAAAGATCTGGTTACAAAGTGCAATGTATTTAAGACTAAGGGACTTGTTTAAATATTGGGTTCTCGTGTAATTAAACCAAGTCTAAGATTAAGTAAATGAAGAGACAAAGATGAACCAAAGGACAGATTGTGAAAATTACAAAGGGGTGGAATAGTCCTGTAAACTGGGGGGAGGGGGCTCCTAAAAAGAGGAAAGTGGGAAGAAAGTTACTTGTAGATGGCATAAAGTATGAGCAGTAGGTACTTGAGAGAAATGAAAGAAGGGTGTTGTGGGAATCTCTTCCACTTATTTTGTCGGCTCCCCCAGAGGATTTTACTTAGATCTTTATTTATTATTGCATTACTTTAAAAACAGGTATTGGTTGTGCAATGGATAAGTGAGCACGTCAGAGGTGTAATTCTGATCTTTGTTCTTTTAGGTACATGAGGCTGAAAGTGTAAGAGAAGAGTCAAATACGCCCGTCCTTGGCAGCGCGATTACTTCATCAGTTGAATGCTCTGGTGAAAGTACAGCCCGTCAAAGAATACGCGATGGCGATAAAACGGATGGAAGTGAAAGCAAAGCTACAAATCGTACAGAATCTCCCGGGAATGTGGAGACAAAAGAAACGGAAAGATGCCCAAGGCCTGCGGTTTCTGAAAGTGACGAAGACGAGTGCAACCTGGTCATTGATTTAGAGGATCATGATAACCCTGTCAGTGTTGATGGGATGGATTGTGCGTCGGAAACCGACACAACAGCAGAAGACCATTTGTGCAAAGATGCAGAGAGCTCCGTTGGACACAACGAGGACGTTGGTGAAGCAAAGGAGCAGTCTGTCGATCAGGGGAAAGAAAGCATTGCTGTAGATGATAAACAAGAGGTGAGGAGTCATGTTCATGTTTTAGGAACACCCTATTGCTTGGAAGCTCACCCACTTTCAGTGTGCTAAACAAATCCCAAGTTTCCTAAAAATAACACTCGGACTATGAAAGCTTCATCGTACGTTAAACATTTCACTCAGAACCCAGACTGAAATGTTCAAAGGAAAGTTGATACCAGAGAGAGTTTCTTAAAGGTGCGATGCCACAAAGCCGGCCAAAAACAACCTTTTGCAAATAATTGAAGTCCTGTTTGCTTCCTTAAACAAATCTATCCCTGCTAACAGCGATTATTTGGGTGGCCTTATCTTTGGAAGTTAAATTAATTACAAATTGCGTTTCTTAGGGGCCTCCCCTGTCACATGGAAAAAAACCATTATTATTTACCTCTAACACACCTTGTCAATATCGAGAGAGAGAGAGAGAGAGAGAGAGCGAGAGCTCTGGCTGTGCAAGCAGTTTTTTAATAAGCAGTGACATTACACAAATGAGCGTAGCCAGAGGAAATTACATGATTTACAAAACCCAATAGGTGCTAGATTTAGGTTTAAAAAATAAAAAATGTCAATCACCCAGATGTAGCACCGTTAATGTCACTGCCATTAGTATACTTGGCTTTAGGAAGGATTGCCCCTTTTAGAAAGGTGCCTTCCCAGTTCTTTCCACTGTCCATCTCTTGGTATGGTCATTGTTTTATGCAAACACACGACATTCAAAGAAATGGAGACTGGTAGCCATATTGGTCTCGTATTTCATGTGAAAAGAAGAAAATAAAAAATAGGTAGCATGATGCCTTTTATTGAACCAGCAAGGTTAAAGTATAGAAGCTTCTCACCCTACATGGTGCTTCTTTTTATATGTATGTATCGCAACAAAAAATCACCACCTTGTATTGCCTCGTTAAAAAAAAAAGTAAGGGAAGGTGAGAATATATATCTAAAGGAAACATTTGTGGGCTCTACAGTGTAAAAGGAGAGCGAAATTACATGAGAAGCATGATTCCTCAAAGGAGAGTGTATTCAGGAAGCAGAAACTGGCTGTGCTACTAAAAAATGTATGTTCTTAATTCAAAGCCGAATGTGTGTTGTTTATCTTTAATCTCCTCTGCGATTACAGGTGGGGGGAGCTGAACGCGAGATCGAGATCCAGCCACTTAATGAAATGTGCAGCGATGTCTCGGCTGACGAATGCTCTAATGAAGGGGTTGCTCTCGAAATAACGCACGATGCAAAGGAATGTGCTGGTGCTGTCGGATCATCTGATAAATGTGAGGATTTGGCTGCAGCTGGTGAAGAATCTTCAGAGAACGTGCAAACGGAGCACACGGAGGGCTGGGGAAAGCCCGAGGTTTCTGAAAATAAGGGGGACCGGACTCCTGAGCAGGATAAGGGTAGCGTGGATGTGAATGTCGAGGTTCATTCTGCTTGTGAAACAGGAAGCACCGACAATCTTGCGTTGCCAGCCTCCACCAGAGACGAAAGAGAAGAACCTTCTGTGGTTAGTATGGTATGATACAAGCATTTTGTTTTAAAATCTATATTTATTGGCAATTTTTCCAATATTTTTTTTGAACGGTTTAAATAAATTAAATAAGTAATGGAACAAAACTGAAATATGGTATAACAAGTGGCACTATATTGACTATTAACCTTTTTTTTAAATTTTTTTTTAAAGAGCAGCACAGTAATCGATTATCTTACATAACGATGATACATTTGTGGCAACCAATAAGGACAATGTATTAGATATACAAAATAAATTCTATGTACATTACAATTCTCCCACTAGCTGGGCATCGAAAAACCATTTACTAGGTTTTAAATTTCAAACCTAGTAAATGATTTTTCGATGCCCAGCTAGTGGGAGAATTGTTTGCTTTTGTCCGATTTCACCTTTTTAAAAGGACAAAAGCAAACAGTGGTCCCTGCTCAGCTCAATATAGTTTTTAATTTATGTACTGGAGGGGTGCTATCTGGGATTGGTACATTAGTGAGAACACGAGAGGAGAAAGAGTATGATGCTCACAGTCTCCACTGATTATGTATATAAAATTAATTATATTAGTCAAGAAAACGTAGGGTTAAAACCTAAATAGTGCGGGTATGCAGCGTTTAAACCTTATATCGGTAAAGACATCACATCACTTAATACTGGATTACCAGTCTTAATCAGGATCTGGCCCTAGGTCCCTAAATTGGCTTCATTATTTGAAGCCAGAAGTTAATAAATGTTTGAAGATAGGTGAAATCGTCATATTTTGCACTTCTTGTGAGAGTTCTTTTATAGCAGGCTTCCATGTGTACAAAAAACGACCCAATCCTCCCTGTCCTGTTGTGGAATCCAATCAACGCACACAAGCATTTTAATTGATGGGAGGCATGACTTATGCAATGCTACCAGTCGGTGACGGATTAAAAAATCTGCCGGCCACAGGCACAAACCTTGATGCCACCTCCTCCTCAACAGCAAGGTCGGTGGAGCTGGGATCGGCTGCACCTTTTCTACGTTTCCTGTCTCCATAGGAAATCATGGAGAACGGGGCGATAACCAATCGCAGCTCAGATGCTGTGTGTTGGGCTAATCACAGCGCGAGGGCTCGTCTGTGTTGGCCAATCTGTGCAAGGGGTGTGACGGGTAGGCTGAGGCAAGAAGGGCGGGCATTACAAACCAGCCAATGAGAACAACCTACCATGTTCTCAACGCTGACCCGCTATCTCTTGATGAGATAGGCGCCTCTCTGTCCGGGCAGACTATGGCTCCCAGATTAGAGGCCGATCCTTCCCCACTCTCCTTTGTCCTCAACCCCCTCATAGAAGCAGCTAAACCCAGATCTCTGAGCGTGTTAGCTGGGTAAGTGTATTACCAGCCTAGCATGCCCAGGGAACAAAGAAACACAGAAGCACAAATACATGTCGCAGAAAATAAAGGTTTACAGATATATATTCACATAATATTGGCCAGATGAGCGACAATAGGGCGATGGCTGGGCGTCACCTTTATTATAAGAGCCTCATTGTCACATATTGTCACATATTGTCACATGTTTTTATACTGAAACAAAAATAATGTATGTTAAATAGTGATGCAAAAATGAATAAGTTTAAATGCAAGGGTAAACATAGAATAACTTTATACAATGTTTCAATGTAGAAACATTACAAATAATTCCTAAATAAAAATTGCCTATATGAATACATAATCTTCCACTTCATTTACAAGTGCCCTTTTAACAAGCAATAGCATATATATATATTTTAATACAAATGATAAAAACACACTTCTCACAATCAAGCTGTGACCTAGTCTGACCATTTTCCTATGTTTTATGTGTTTTGTTTTTTGTTGTTTGTTTGTTTTAGGTGGATGGAGTTGAAAGAGAAGAGCCTGACGCACCAATACACACCTGCAACAACTCCCCGCCTGTTACATGTTCCGATGCAAGCGCAGACCTTCAGATTATACAGGTCGCAGCCCAAATAACATTAATAACGTCGGAAAGTGAAGCGGTAAATACAGCAAGTGTGGAATCTTCCATTCACGTGGAGGAAGACCTATCTGAGACCTGTGGAAAAAGTGCTTCTGAAATTGAAGAAGTGAAGGACCTTGTTCACACTTCCTTAGATCGCCAGGATGGCGAGTCTGCCGTGATTGATGAAGTAATGCAACATATTGGTGACCAAGAAGCTCAAGTGGAAGCCGCATTGTGTTCTGGCCAAAAGATTGTCAATTATATTTTTGGCAGCATGAATTTGAAAAGCAGGAGAGAAACGCATACCCCGGATTATTCAATTCCCGCTGAAAATGAAGGCAACAGTCCGACTTCACAAATGCAAGTATATAATGAGGACTTAGAAGAAATGTATATGTCTCCAAATCAAACTGATGAAGATTTCTCCCTAAAATTGATTCAGTCTCCGGGTGAAGTGCAAAGCGATAATGAAAGTGTTAAGTCATTGCTTGTTGAAGAAGAGGAGTGGACAAACCACCCATCCACAGAAAATAATGAATCTTCTGTTACGAACGGTAGCTTCAATGAAAAAACAACCAATCAGCCTATAGAAGGAGAAGGAAGCTCTGATTCTTCATCTATAATGCTTGCAACACCGGTTGATTGTGAAATGAAGGCTCCTGGTCCTGAAACGTTGACCATCAATGAAGAAATCACTCCATACCAGGAAGTGGAATTTGTAGTTAAAAGATCATATGGTATTGAATTTAATACAGATGCATCAAGCTCAAATAGTGACAGTGACATTTCAAGCGAACTGCCGGTGCAGGCACCTGGGGCAATTGTTAAACCGAACAACATTACAGCCAATATTGAAGATTCATACCCCCATCTCAACCAGTTACACATCAGCAGTACTGAAATGAAGTGTCAGAAGGACATCTTCCAAGACACAAAAGATAGCTGTGAAAAACCAACAGAGGGAAGTCAAAAGGATTTGTTGCAAATTGAAACTGTGTGTTTGGAACCTGTAAGTCCAGAAAATGACCAACAAACATACTCAGTTTCTGAGAAAGATGCTACTGTTGATTTTGAGGAAAGAAACCGTACAGACGTACAAAATGAACAGTCGGTTTCGAAGAATGAACTTGACGCATTGGTGAAGAGTGATGAAAATAAATGTACTTCTGAGAATACGGATGTAATTCTGGCGTGCACCAGTCCTGAAAATAGACACTTCTTTTCTGGAGACGACTTATTACAGACTGGAGAATTTGAAGCAATAAGTTTAGATGGAAATACTTCTCTCTCTACGGTCAAGCCTCTTAAAGAATTAGAAGTAATAGCATTTAAAAATGTTTGCACGGCCCCAACACAAGGAGATTTTGCAGAGCGTTTAGAAACTGGTTCTTGCTCAGTGGTAGAACATTTGACTGCAGATCAAGAGGTCTCTGGTTCAAATCCAGCTGCCCCCTTTCATATAAATGGCACTACTCCAAAACCTCTCGATAGATCTTTGTTGGCAAACAGTACAAGTTTGAGCAAGGAGAATTCTGAATATTGTTCAGAAAAGTCTAACAAGGACCTCTTTGATTCTACATGTGAATATGAGAATCCTTTAGCTCATCAAGCAAATAAGAGTATCCCAAAAACTTTTTCAGGGCGGGACTGCTACCAGTCATTCTCAATTTCAGGATATGAAAAAACTGCACTTTGCCATGAACCGAGCCACACGGCAAGAGAGAAAATTGGTGGGTGTTTAAAAAAACAGTCAGGATCACGTGGTGTGTTGCCGAAAGCAGGTGGATACTTACCAAGGCACCGCAGAGACAAAGATTATTTTCGCAGCCCTAGGAATTATGGGAATTTTACGATTACAAAATATATTAAAGAAACAGGTAGGACTTTGCAAACCATGCATAGAGAGAGCAGTTTTGCTGGCAGTAAAAGGATGGTCGCGGATAATATCACACAAAATACTCTTGATCTGGAACACTTACGGTTTATTAATCGGTTAAAAGGAGTTTTAAGAAATGTGTCCTCAGATGGACTTTTTTGTAAGCCCTCTTTCCAGTCGATGTTTGAGTCTAGAAGAATTCCAAGCTGTTCTAGTTTTACACCGAAGAGTAGGAACGCCCTTCTCATTTCGGTACGGTGTTCAGATAGCACAAGAGATAGCAGAGGACATGACGGATGGCGTGCAGGCACCAGTTCTAAACAAACCGTCCATGACGATAAATTAAGGGAGAGATCAGGATGTTACTCCAGGAAAAAAGCCAGAACCAAAACCCGCAGGAAAGCGTATCCTTACCACTTCAATCGGTTGAAGTATGAAAATAAGCCAGACGAATGCCAAAGTGACATTTCCGTTATCCTCGAGGAATGTGTTCAGTCCAATCAATTGAGGTTGAATACGATTGGCTTGGGTAAAGCCGTGATGGATCGCACCGCAGCCAAAGAGCTGAGGGAGAAGGCTACTGTTCAGACGAGAAAGACATTTGATCCCGTAACCCGAAAATCACACTCCGTTAAAAACATAATATCAGACCTCTGTACCAGTCTGCGTTCCAGATTAAACAGCGTTGCAAAGGAATCGGGCAAAGGGGACTTTAGGTTTTACATCAGTGAAACTAATGACGATCCTTTCTTCTCGCAAGCAAAGGTAACTACAATGTGGCGACTTTTAACATACAGGGAAAAAAATGAACTTTTTCCTAATTTGCTGCAAACCTCGTGACCTGAAATAGAAACCTGATACCTGACTGTTACAGTTGGGGATGGTTTGTGTACGCTTGCAAATATGTTCTGCTTGAGTGACGTGTTAAAAAAAAAAAAAATATATATATATATATATATATATATATATATATATATATATACACGCACACATTGGCAGTACACACTAAAAAAAGGCCTCAGTAAAGGCACTGTAAAAGGTAAATAGTTATAGTCTGTGAGGGTCCCTAGAGATCCAATATACCGGCACAACATGAGGGATGATCACATAAAATTGGTTTATTGGGTCCAAAATGCATACATATGTATGACATTTCAGTTCTCGTCGGACATATGTATGCGTTTTGGACCCAATAAACCACTTTTATGTGATCATTCCTCGTGTGTGTGTGTGTGTGTGTGTGTGTGTGTGTGTGTGTGTGTGTGTGTGTGTGTGTGTGTGTGTGTGTGTGTCAAAATAATTCACATTCATAAAAATTTAAAAAAAAACAGGTAAAAAGCATAGTTGTGACAAGACACACGAGTCTGGTAAGATGTACACTTTTTTTTTATTGTATTCTTTTAAGCATCACAAATACAAACTATAGCACAACAAACAAAAATAGTGGAAACACTTGTAATTCTCTCACGTGGTGCTGAAACATAAGCCAGACCTACCAACTCACCCCAGTTCATCAGCGTGACGATGATCTTGTTCTGGTTGTGTTTTCCCGTTTCTGGTTTATCAGTAAGTTAGGTGGCATAACGTGGGCTCAGAAGAAGGGCCAGCCTTCATTATTATCGCGCTGCTGATATAGAGGTAGTGGGCAGGCATGTATCCTTGGCTTTTTTTTTTCCAGTCTTTTCAAATACCTCTTTTAAATCAAAGACGTAAAAAGATGATCGGAAATAAGTTAAAGTTAATTTGCTTTCAATCCAAGCAGGAAAGAAAAACTTCATGAAAGTAAATACCATTACATTTTTTTTTTTTTTTTAAATGACCTTTAAAAACGATGACTAGTGTTTAATACGTTGACTTTTTGGAGACTAGACGGCACTTTATCTTCACGCACATCTTGCATGAGAGGCTAGCTTTCCTCATCTTTGCAACTGTAAAAAATGGAATGCATCAAGAACCTACTTGCCATATTCTGTAACACCTGGGATTACCAAGACATTGATTGAATTCCTCCCATGGAAGAAAGAAAAGAAAAAAAGCAGAATATCATTCGCTTAGACAAGGGCTGGGCCAACTCCGGCCATCAAGGGGCAGCAACAGGTCAGGTTTTCAGGATATCCCTGCTTCAGCACAGCTGGTGCAGTTTTCGACTGAGCCACTGATTGTGCCACCTGTGCTGAAGCAGGGATATCCTGAAAACCTGAGCGGTTGGTGGCCCCTGGGGTACACTAGTTTATTTTGAGGAGAAAAGATTTGGTGGTGCCAGCAGGACGTATGGCATAGTGACCATAAACAAATCCCTTTCATTTCCTTGCGCGTTGCCTCTAGACTGCTTGACGAGAGCATTAAACATGACATTCATACATTTAATGGAAAGGCACCGTAGTATTAATTGTACTGTTACTGCTGGTATTACCAAAGTATATCAGGAGCCATATATGTATCGATCACAAATCCCTGTTTGTTTGTTTATTTATTTATAAAATGTGTTACCAGAAAGTAATTTCTCAAAACATCCAGGGGGAGCATGTAGGGGAATAAGAGAACAAAATACACAGATATAAGTGCAGACGTTTCTTAAATCAATTGAATTAATAGACTGTGTCTTTGCTCATATAGTTGCTCTACTCACAGGACACTAGAGTTTATAAAGGCAGCTGGCAAATTGGGTTGCCACCCATGCAGATAACTGTAAACCGGACCCCCTTTCGAATTCTCCGTCAGCAATGATAGCATATAAAATGAGAGAGAAAGCTACATAGTGCGATCAAATTGGAAAACTTTATGTATTAAAAAAAGGGTAAAAAATGCGCACTTACAATGTGCCAATATAAAAAAAAGCATGTATCACACAAGGTGAATTGGAGGTATCCCGAACAGCTCACCGCCTCCCTTAGGTGTTTGGCTGGCTTCCACGGCTCTGTGTCCCGAATCGGAGCTTCCCTCTGTGCGCCCGTCTGGATGTGTGACATCACGACTACAGGGTAAGTGTGCTACGGGTCGCCTCCAAGCCCAAAATTGGTCCACTCAACGCGTTTCGCCCAGCTACCAAGAACGGCATTTGCCAGCTGCCTTTATAAACTCTAGTGTCCTGTGAGTAGAGCAACTATATGAGCCAAGACACAGTCTATTAATTCAATTGATTTAAGAAACGTCTGCACTTATATCTGTGTATTTTGTTCTCTTATTCCCCTACATGCTCCCCCTGGATGTTTTGAGAAATTGCTAAACCTTGGAACCCGTGAAACAGGTCCCACCAGAGAGGTTTTGAGCTGGGTGTTTGGATAATATATTCATTTTCATCACCTAACACTTATTATTATTATTTTCACTTTCATATAGAGCTGTTAGCGCCTTTTATCACTTCTTTTCACAAAATACCAGGAAGTAATACAGTGAGAGTTACCTCTCATTTTCAAGTATGTCCTGGGTTATAATGAGTTATAATGGCAGATACATGGTTACAAATACAGTTACATAAGTGAGCAGGGTATACATTATATACAAGACATTGCATGCACAGTAAGATATAATATATATTATAGCCATATGTAACAGTTACAGACCAGATTAAAATGTGAGACAGCTTTAGTTTTGAAAGAACTTAGACTGGTGGCGGCTGTGAGAGTCTCCGGTAGACTGTTCCAGTTGTGAAGTGCACGGTAAGAGGAGGAGCGGCCAGATACTTTGCTGCCGCCGAGTACAAGTTACAATCGTGTCTCGCATCTAATGATACTCGGCTGTCATACTGTATGTGAATCTCTGGCCAGGACATGTTCAGCATGTCACACCTCAACCCATACATAGAACGTCCCTTTAATTCACACTTGATTGGGTTTCAACGTACAATGGAGTTCTGTGCACGATTTGTCTTGGGTTCATTGATCAGTTAAAAGACCTGTCATCTCTTTGGGTAATGCCCTATTTTTTTTTTTAGATGGTAGTTGCCCTGACTTTTCAGACTTATAATACAGCGTTGTATTGTTCAATCCATATGTCTCTGTCTTAAGGAGTGAACCCAGTTAAAAGAACAAAACAAACACAAGAAGTCCTGTTGGGTGGAACTGCATCTTTAAACTGAGCTCCATGCTCCTTAAAGCAGATTACCAATCCCTTTATTTCCCTAGCTATTCTTTTAAACGGCCCAAAGCCAGCAGTGGGGTGTTCACACGGAAACTACTGCTGTTTATTCATACAATCCAGAAAAAATGCAAATAAATGCACAGAGCAGCGCACTGCCCAGGAACACAGGTGTACAAAAATGAAAAAAAGATTTATTTAGCCGTCAGACATGACAAACAGGGAGGTAAGTACCCTCCAACGCGTTTCACACAAGGTGCTTTATAAAGCTTCATTTTTGTATACCTGTGTCCCTGGGCAGTGCGCTGCTTTGTGCATTTATTTGCATATTTTCTGGATTGTCTGAAACTCATCTAGCGGCTGGACACGCCATCTGGATTATTACAAGCTCTAGGAGTGGGTAAGATTCTCTGACACTTACCATTATGGACCATCTTCCTTACTACATATTGGGGTGAGTTCTGGATTCATTATATAGCCATTTCCAATGAGGTACAGTGAAGTGTGTTTTTACATATCTTTTCTGTCACCTTCAGGATACTTATGCTACAAGTTTGATACTTCACTCACCCAGTAGTTCACCTACTCCATAATTGAGCAAAATGTGTTATTCTCATCGATGAATTTAATATAATATTTTTTCTGGACTGTTAGAGCACCCATTATCGTCATATACTGAACTGCTGTTTATTCATACCTGATCCACTGCACACACAGGGCAGCTCTGAATGCAGAGATGAAATTGTCTTATAAAACTAAACATCTTATCAGAATCTTCTCAGATAAGGTTCTATGAGGGTTACTAATGTCACTATGGGGGAGAGGGGCTTAGAAGCCATATTCATTCAGGTTTCGGACTGATTTTAAGGAATAAAATACATCGTTTGGTTCAAGGATTCTATGTGCCTAACAAAAATATCTGTACAGTGATGTGTATAATGTCAGACCTTTATAAGAAACAAATATTATCTTTTTTATTTTATTTTTTTTTCAAACAGAACTTGCTTAAAAAAGATGGCCATTCTGCAATTGAACCTCAACACTTCTGTCACATCAAAGATGTTGAGTCAGAGACGCTGTTTGTAATAATCAGAAACGAGGATATATTCTCTCATATACACACGGTATGTTCACTTTCATACGAGGCCCTAATCATTGGTATTTGTGAGCGTGATGGGATCTTTGTCCTGCTGGTCTGTTGGGAAGGGTACAGTTCCTAGTCTCGCTTCTCTTCTGTCTTATAACATTATATATATATATATTAAAAAATGTAAATATACTGTATGCTCATTTGCATGTCTTAGGCAGGTCTGCAACCCCACCTTTCACCATTATCACCCAGCACACAGCACTTCCACTGCAGCAAGGGATTCTGGGAAATGACATGCAAATGAGCACACAGTGCCACTTTTTGCTTCAAAAACCATTTTATACATGGTTCCCTATAGGCATATATATATATATATATATATATATCGTATGAAAAAAAATATTAACTGGAACCTGGTGCAGGACCTACTAGGGTAGCAAGTGGTCCGTCATCAGTCTACCCCATCGCAGATCAACACAACGCAGAACAACAACAATATATAATAATATATATATTAGTATCTTCTCACTGCCTGGGTTGTGGTTTGATAATGGTGAGGGGGAAGTGCCCACAGAGGTCGCTATTTGCAAACCAATCTTTGGATGGGAATATTGTAACAAATTCTTGGTGCACTAAGTATTAGCCTTTAATGTATAATTGGCCAAGTGTCTTCGACTTAGCCACCTGTGCTGAAGCAGGGATATCCTGAAAACCTGACCTGTTGGTGGCCTTTTGAGGACTGGAGTTGCCCGCCCCTATCTACCTGTTTTATTGTTGGGAGGAATTTTTGTATAAAAAAAAATTATTTAACAGCTCCTTTCTCGTCATAAGAAGAACCACAACCCACAGTGAGGGCCCGTCATGCTGCTCAGGTTTCTAAAGAGAGGAGTCTTCGCACATTAAGGCGTTGAACTTGGGGACACACTTAACTCGGCAGAACACATTTAAATCTGGCAATATACCTCATAGCAAAATGTTTTGCATGGTTTGGCGACTTGCAGAAATAGCAAAAGAGGAACCAGGCAGTTTCTCTGCATGAGTAACCCAGTGAATATATTACACCGAATACAATGAAATCGGATGTCAAATGGGATTTTATAGAGGGCAAAAAACAAGGAAGCAGAGAACGAGACTCCCAAAGGCAAAAACAATTGTTTAACTGGTTTCTTATTCTTCCTGCCAAGTAGACCTAAAAGCCGAGTGTTACCAGACAGCTGATGTGTGATTATCCGTTGCAGAAAACTACCTGCTCACCATGCGATCTTTTGGCATGACTACATGTTGCTTGCTAGTCTTTGCTAATCATTGTTAAAGCAGAAAAACGTGTACAATCCTGTAGGGGGTTTTTTTGGTTGTTTTTGTTTTTTTTCTAAATCTGTTCTGTAGTATTACATAATACTGTCTGCATTTTTTTTTAAACTCCTAGCGTCATTTTTGTAATTATATCTTTTATGTACTTCTTTATCATCCTTTGGGTGCCACAGCAATCCATTTAGCAAGTCGTATCCACTTCCTCTTTTGAAACATTCTCTTTCACATCTTTTTGAGCTCTGCCCTTTGGCAACAAAGTATCACAAACAGATCTGTGGCTGTGTTAAACAGCAGACTGTCTTACTGTGAAAGCTGTAACAATAATGTGTTACACTTTATATATATATATATATATATATATATATATATATAAATATATATATATATATATATATATATATATATATATATATATATATATATATAATGTTACATATCAGCTGCAGCATGTCACTGAGAGGAGACAGTGTTAGTTTTGCGCAGAAATGTAGTGTAACGATATGTGCTTTGCATCCGTACAGATTCCGTGTTTACTGCAGCTGAAGCTTCTCCCGAATGTGACCTTTGCTGGTGTGGACAACCCTGAAGACATAAAAGATGCTACGTATCAGGAACTCTTCCGAACGGGGGGATTTGTGGTCTCTGATCCAACTGTATTGGAAACCATGACGTTGGGTTAGTCTTTCCTCTCTCTTTCTGGGAGACTGATTTATTAAGACTGACTCTTTTCATCCCGTCCCCCATCCCACTTTCACAACAATGTTTTCTTGTTTCACCTTTAACCTTCACTTATTTGTAGTGTGTGTGTGTGTGTGTGTGTGTGTGTGTGTGTGTGTGTGTGTGTGTGTGTGTGGCAAATACTCTTCATTTTTTTTGTTTGCTTTTAAAAATTATATTCTCATTGTTCTGTAAAAATATATATATTTTCCATTTATAAGTGGCTTAAAATATTATCCAACTGGATCCGCAAAATGAATGAAGTCGTGCTGATGGAAAAGCTCGCAGCGTTCCTACGACAGAAATGTTATCGGTCTTCATATTCTGACTCCAAGTGAGCCCAGAAGTTTAGCGTGCGCTGATTCTGAAGGAATCGCGCCCTTCTCCCGGCGGGTTTGTCTATCCATTGTCTCCGAACCGTTTGCCCCCGTTTCTTTTTCTGTCTCTCCCCCCCCCCCTCCTCTTCCTCCGCCCCTTTTTGTTTTTAAAAAACAAATTAAAAGCAAGAGGAAAAAAAGAGATCCACCTGCTGCTTGCATGAAATGGTTATGGAACTATGGCCCATATTTACTGAGCTGTGCTACTCTATAGGGTTACATCGAGTGCAATTAGACATCCTACAGTATGTATGCCACCACTTCAAGGGTGGTTTATCGAGTTGCACCGCTTGGAATGTATGGCCCTGTGTATATATGGTATATACCGCTTGGTATATATGGCCCTGTGTATATATGGTATATACCGCTTGGTATAAATGGCCCTGTGTATATATGGTATATACCGCTTGGTATATATGGCCCTGTGTATATATGGTATCTACCGCTTGGTATATATGGCCCTGTGTATATATGGTATATACCGCTTGGTATATATGGCCCTGTGTATATATGGTATATACCGCTTGGTATATATGGCCCTGTGTATATATGGTATATACCGCTTGGAATATATGGCCCTGTGTATATATGGTATATACCGCTTGGTATAAATGGCCCTGTGTATATATGGTATATACCGCTTGGTATATATGGCCCTGTGTATATATGGTATATACCGCTTGGTATATATGGCCCTGTGTATATATGGTATCTACCGCTTGGTATATATGGCCCTGTGTATATATGGTATATACCGCTTGGTATAAATGGCCCTGTGTATATATGGTATATACCGCTTGGTATATATGGCCCTGTGTATATATGGTATCTACCGCTTGGTATATATGGCCCTGTGTATATATGGTATATACCGCTTGGTATATATGGCCCTGTGTATATATGGTATATACCGCTTGGTATATATGGCCCTGTGTATATATGGTATATACCGCTTGGAATGTATGGTCCTGTGTATATATGGTATATACCGCTTGGAATGTATGGCCCTGTGTATATATGGTATATACCGCTTGGAATGTATGGCCCTATGTATATATGGTATATACCGCTTGGAATGTATGGTCCTGTGTATATATGGTATATACCGCTTGGAATGTATGGCCCTGTGTATATATGGTATATACCGCTTGGAATGTATGGCCCTGTGTATATATGGTATATACCGCTTGGAATGTATGGTCCTGTGTATATATGGTATATACCGCTTGGAATGTATGGCCCTGTGTATATATGGTATATACCGCTTGGAATGTATGGCCCTGTGTATCAGACTTAGGAGAGAGCCGTGTTGATTAGAGGCAAACTCTGATGTAACCCATTCTAATATTACACCAGGTAACTCCTCCCCAAATGCCTCCAATACGTGGTATAACTTCTAATACCAGTCCCTAAATGAGTTATTATAGGGAGCAGCATCAAGCCAGTGCCCAGTTCCTGCCCCAATTATGCCAGGAGACGCAAAAGGAAAAACGCAGAAACCGCCCTTTGTACCAGGAGTGGCCAACTCCAGTCGAAGAGTGAGCCACCTGTGCTGAAGCGGAGATATCTTGAAAACCTGACCTGTTGGCAACCCTTGATGTACACAGCCCTAGTTTCTCGTTATGCACCATCCCGACTCTTGCGTTCTGCTCAAGGATGTCTTCTCTCTACCCCCTTTTTATGTCTAAAGCCCTCTCCCGCCTTAAACCTTTCTCACTGGCTGCCCCGCACCTCTGGAATGCCCTTCCCCTCAATACCCGACTAGCACCCTCTCTATCCACCTTACAGACCCATCTTAGGCTGCGTTTATAGTACTGGCTACAGTGACTGCAATGTTGCGCAGCACCGTAGCAAGTACTTGCAGTCCGTCGCGGGATAGTGGGCGCGATGACTGATGTCACGCGGGCGCGATCGCTGTTAGTCAAAGGATTTTGACTTCAGCGATCGCCGTGTGACGTGAGCGGTTCAGCCAATGGGGGCGAACCGGTCATGGCCACGCCTCCGCGTCGCCAACTCTGGTCTCCTGCACTATAAGCAGTAATCGCTATGCGACGGCTGACGTCACGCGGTCGTGTCGCCGTAGCCCTAACTATAAACGCAGCCTTAAAACCACCTCCTTATCTAAGCATATAGATAGCTCCATGGCTGATACTTTACATGTCATACATCGACCCCTTGCAGACGCACTTACCAGAACGCCTTCCTGCTGTCTCTGTACGTTCTTCCTACTTAACAATTAGATTGTGAGCTCTTCGGGGCAGGGACTCGTTTTCCTAAATGTCACTTATGTCTAAAGCATTTTTTTCCGTTGTTTTATTTGTTATATGATTAGTTCACGTGTATTACTGCTGTGAAGTGCTATGTACATTAATGGCGCTATATAATTAAAGACATGCATACACATACATTCACATACATACGTGCATACAATGTGAGCGATTTTTAAGCCCACGTCATTAACTAGCTGATTATCCTTTTCTTTAGGGAAATTTAAGGAAGTTGTTTCAGTGTTAGAGAAGATGAACAAGACGTCGGCGTGGAAGTGGCTGGTTCATTACAGGGAGAACAGAAAACTTAAAGAAGACAAAAGGTTTAAAAAAAAATGTTATCTTAATACGTAACTTTTCTTCTGTGTGTTTTATTGCTTGCAATCTCTATTGCTTCCAGCATTGGGAGAAACCTCCCGCATTTAAATCCGCAATCCTGGCTGCTTACGTTTTTGTTCTTGTTTACCCCCTTGCTTTTTGTTTGTTTTTTAAATAGTGGGAAACTGGGGGTCTTCCTAAGCTGAATCGTGATATATTCAGTTCCATGAGCCCCTCAGTTTCCAAGATTCTGGCTTGCAAAGTTACCTTTTTAAAGCTCCCTCCAGGGGAAACAAAATGGCCATCCAGTCTAGAGGCTCCCACATGCCACAACGTCATCGTTGAGCAGCCATTTAAATCTCGTTAAACACCAGAAAGTTGCACAGATAACAGAGGGTCCCCTGGAGAGGAAAATAGCGCAGTTCAGCTCTGTAGAGCCCCGTGGATCCCACCCTAAAAAAAGGTGGTTAAGTAGGATTGCAGCTTTAAAGGGGACAGTTTCACGTAGGGGTTACAAAAAAAGTTCTGTCTTGTTTTTAAACCATTTGAGTGTAATTGGTTTCCATAACATTCAATCGCCATCAAAATAACATTTTGACTTATTTGCTTCTTCCATATTAATTAGTTTGTTTTTATTTTCTTTGGGTCCGTTTGCCTCGTTTTCTAGGGTCGTTATTGTTTTTACCACTGGCTCCATAATTAGCCAAGCAAAATCACAAGAGGGATCCGCAATATGTTGATAAAACCGTATTATAACAAACCGGATTAAGTAAAGATGGTAAAAACACCCCAAAGTATGTGGATATAACAGAGAAACTAGAAGTTAGACACACATCGGTGACATTATTTAACAACAAATCAACGTATTTGAAACCTTGTTTAACGTCTAGTTTCTCCGCAGTCCGTTCTCCGATTTTGTTTTGAAATAATGTGAATCGCCCACATTTAACGTCCTTTTATAATTGGGCTATGGAGTTCCTTTCCCAATTGCCAAAACAGGGGGGGGGGAGAAAATGAGCCTTTTTCTGCCCCCCCTTCCCCCCCTTTTTGCAGTAGTTTACTCTCTGGTCACTTGCCCCCCATCCCCCCTCCCCCTGAATGTAATTACACGAAGCGGAGGTAAGAGCTTGTTCTCTTATTTGTACCTTTCCCAACAGAGCTGACTCCGTTTCTCAGATAAAGACTTCATTGCTCAAATCTTGCCAGCAGCTGAACATTGTTGACGTTCTGCACTACCACCAGTGCGACTCCCGGATGCAGCTCCTGTCGGAGGACTTGACGTGCATGCTGAACCTGCAGAATCAGCATATCTGCTCTAGATTGGCAGTGTATTTGACAGGTAACGTTACTTGGTGGTCATCATTACTTAAGTGTTTTTTTTTTTTTAAGTAGCATGCAAGTTATTTGCTTCTTCCCCTTCGCTTTCGTGTTTCCGTCCCTTCAGTTCTAGAGGAGTCTGCAATGGGAAAGGTTCACAGCACAACCCACCTCCTTGTTTTTCTCCTGGGGCCGCGGCACCCTTGGCAGAGGGCCCGCCATTGTTGCCCAGCACCCTGCTGTCCAATGGGCATACTTTTGGTGCCACAACAAACATGGAAGCCGTCCCGACTTTACCTTGTGCAAAGAATTCTCTGTAGCTCACGTTGACAAACTACATGTATCTGCCGCATTCCCAGTTGCGAATTCCATTTTCCTGTAAGCCTGTAAAATCTCCAGTCTCGGGCTTTGCACTTTCAGACAAACCCGGCACTGTCAGAGAGGAGTTTGAGAGGAACGGAATCCTTGTGTTTGATGTGGACACATTCATCAGAACTATCCAAAAACTGGATGCCCGGTTTCAGGCTTCATGTCGGTAAGTGAGGAGTTGTTTCTACCGAACTAAGCTTTATTTTTATTTTTATTATTATTATTGTTACATTTTGTAATGCATACATATGGTTTTCTGTATTTCTCTATAAATTGATTTTTTATTTTTCATGCAAAATTCAATTTAGCTTCATGGGGCATCCATCTCACTTTGGGTGTGGTTTTGAAATTTGGTAAAGAAAAACTTAAAAATACTCAGAACTTGAAGTTAAAGCAGCAATTTTGTTTGCTCAGTGAAATGACACGCTTGCAATAGCAGTTAGCAAGAACAGTTCATTAGCATGTGTGGGTCTCTGTGTGTATCGCTGTAGAGCGAATGTGCATAAGCAAATCTATGGAACTAGTGTGGTAGTGTGGGTGGGTGTGTGTGTCGGTGATGGTTAAAGAGCATTAAAGGCTTGTAGCAGCTGATCCCCCTATATATACACTAAGAGCCGTGGGCACCACTACAACTTGTGCTTCTCCTGTTAAGACCGTTTTTCTTTAGAAATTGCAGAGTCTTTGGCTGTTCCATAGGAATCTTCTAGTGTAAGAAACATCACCTCCCAATCCAGCCAGCAAGCATCCTAACTTCTATGAATAAAACCCTGATCTCTGCTGCGTAGTGTTTCAGATTTCATGTTGAATCGCTTGCACGGTGCACACATGCATTTTGTTTTAATATTTCAAGGCTACGTTTTACAAACAGTGCCGCCTGTAAATGGGAGGCCTATCTGGCAGCGTTTCCTCTTCTGTTACTTGTTGCACAGAATTAGTGACGCTTAACTGAATGTTTTGCATTTCTCTTTAGGTAATGAAGATTATCAAGACCATAAGAATGAAGCTGTCTGATAAGGCGCTTGATTGGTTACACAATCATCGAATATTTCTTTCAGCCGCACAAGTGGGAAAGGCGTCGACATATAATAACATAACAAATAAAGCTATTTTACGGTCTCCATTATAAACGGCGTGTTTAGATTGCATTTTGTTTTTAATATTTATTAGCAAGTTATGGCATCGATTCGCGTTCAGGTACGCGAGATAAGTACATGCTCTAGTATATACATACATGTACATATTTCTGGTGTCCTAAAGTCTGTGCTCAGAGGGAAGGTGATGGACACCTCCCAGTGAGATGACATTAATACTCACTCACTGGCCCTGGGGTTATGTACTGTATGTGTGGGCAACTTGCCTTCATACTGTAGTAAGAATGACCTCCAAATGCAGAATAACCTCTGTTGGCTGGAGGTGAATGTTACAAGACAGTAGGGCTGTGCATACTTTGTTAATCCATCGCTTCGGTCTCTTTCTGGGACTGTTCTGCAGACACTGCAACCTGTTCATTTCCAAGCGTCGTCCTGAACATGAACGGCTTCTTTCAGTATTGGTTTTCTTTATTTTTAGGAGCTTTAAATGATTTGCTTTAGAAGTTGGTCTAGTGCAGGGGCGGGCAACTCCAGTCCCCAAGGGCCACCAACAGGTCAGGTTTCCAGGCTACCCCTGCTTCAGCACATGTGGATCAATCAGCGGCTCAGTCTTTGATTGAGCCACCTGCGCTGAAGCTGCGACTGATTGAGCCACCTGTGCTGAAGCAGGGGTATCCTGAAAACCTGATGTGTTGGTGGCCCTTGAGGACTGGAGTTGCCCACCCCTGGTCTAGTAGCCAACATATGTACACCATGAAATGTCAACTCCATATTTAGCCTGTTCTGTACATTTTGCATACACGACACTAAGCTATTCTAAGTAGCTTGTACACAAACTTATATACAATGTATGTTACAAAGTTCCACAATGAAACGTATACATATAATCTGTTTAGTTCTTTTTTTCCTATTTTTAACGTAACGTTTATTTTTTGGTATTTCGACTTCACAGAGCGGTAATCTTTTTTTTGTAAATAGTAAAAGATCCAACAATCACAGCGAACTTATAGTTCCAATATACAGATGTTTTTTCTACCGAATATTGTACAATGGGCACCGTAGAACTCCAAGTATTTACGTTAATTATCTGTTTAAAGGAGGCTTTGTAACAATTTTATAAATAAAGTGTGCTAAGCATTATTTGGTCAGTTTAATCATATGTGTTAACAAAACAAACAAAAAAACAGAGGTTATACAGTATTGTGGTTTTTAGCAATAGTTTGAGTTTAATTAATTACTCATTTTATTTCTGCATTACCGTCGCCATAGATTGAACGGCAATAATCCTTGTTGCGTCAAACTGTATTTTTTATCACTTCAGCATTTTAGGTTGGTTTCTTTCAATAAATGATTAGTTACACTTGTGCACACACATGGAGTTGTTCTGTTGGGAATATTTACTATGTAAACTTTCTCTCCGGCTTAAAATAAATAACTAATGGTTCTAAAGATGTGGGAACTCGCACTGCCAGTCTTTTATTTGGCCCTTTGCCTCTGAAAGATGCACTCCCAGGTCTCTGCTGCCCGTAGGGTGACACGACGGAGACAGATTTAATAGGGTATATGTTTAAAGGAGCAATCCAAGCACACTTGTGTGTTTTTTGTACACAGGATTGAAGCAGGGGGGTCTCCGGAGCTGAAACCCCATTCATTTCAGCTATGGGGATCCCCTGCTTCCGGAGATACTTACCCCCTTACTTAGGGTATATGTTTGAAATGTTCTTACACTTGTCATTGTTGTGTCTCTTTGTTTATTTTTGAGGAATCGGTTCAAAGTCTAAATATTTCCAGTGTGCAACTCTTAATAGGGGTTCATTTTGCCACATCTCAAGTGTGAGAAGCAACAGAGATTGGCAACCCCATTTATTCAAATAAAATAAATATGTCCAATAAAAAAAGCTACCAAATCATGGAACAGGATATCCGAGGGATGATGTAATAGGAGAATGGTGCTCAAAAATACTTGGACCTATATCCATATATTGAAGGGAGAAGAGCAAAACACTGGGTAATAAATAATGAATGATGATCAAAGCACTAAACCCATAAGGGGGCTCTAAAACACCCTGAAGGTGGGGGTACGTGTGCGGAGACACTTCCCCCTCCTCATTGGGTTGGCCCCAGGTAAACGTACTCCCGAATCCCCCAGTAGCTCTCTCCAAAGTATGCAGCTGTATCCAGGTCAGGAGAATCCAAATGCAGTGTGTGTGCAGCGCACAGCAGAGAAATGAAGGAGAGCAGGTCTGGCAAAATACACTCTTTAATGGGAAGCCATAAAATAGAGGGTTGCAGCCCTCCTACGCGTTTCGTGCAGGTTGTGCACTTTATCAAGAAGTGTCATACACGATACACAGAACATTTAAATACAGCTGATTGCCATTTTGGCGCCAAACCAATGACGTCACCAATTGAGATGGACCAATGCGCATCGCTCCTCTGACACATGCGCCGCACAACAAGATCCGGGAGGAACCCCCACCACATAGCACAGCCAATCCACAGCCCCAGGGAGTTACTCACCTGTAGCCAATGACGAACCAAGCCACGCGTAATGAGAGACCCCTCTTCGTCCCGTCGGCTCGCGCATGCGCAGATGAACGAGGCTAGAGCTGATGATCAACTCCCCTCCGTCCTAACAGCTCACGCATGCGTAGATGGATTTAAGCACTGCCAGGGCCTCCCATACTGGAAGCATGTGTGTGCATCCACACAGTGCACAAGGCAGTCAGGTGAATAAACGCACGCAGCTTCCAATACTTTGTGCCACAGGAGACAACAAAATAAATAAAAATATATATATATCAGACAGAGAGAAGACTAATATTCTGCAGTCAGCAAAAAAAATACATATAGTACATAAAGTGAAAAACATATAGTACATAAAGTGAAAAACTATCTAGTTATTGAAGAAACAATTAAAAAGTATATTCCTATACCAAATGTAAAAACACATGTGCAACCCTCTTGATGAAACAGAGGTCATGATCATAATTATGTTCCTAAATGATTATTAATGGAGAAACAATGTGGATATATTATCCAAAAGAAAAAGAACATTTAACAATAATAGTAGTTATATTAATTGTAGCAAATATTGCATACTCCATAGATAATGCAATGGAAACATCTAATATCAGAATCTCTATTATTTAAATATATTATCAATTTAGCAGTGTTTTTTAAGTGATCTCACATATATAGATTATGGATATACACATCATAGTACCACTTAACAAGATGTGGTTTAAGATCAAACACATTGAGAAATTCCACATGTGCATCATATTGAGACACAACAGTAGTATGTAAAACCTAATAGGGGTCATCACAATAACTACACAATGTCGTATCACATGATAATAATACGTGTCTCGAGAGATGTACATTGATAACAAGGCAATAGAACCATAGAATCCAAGGATAACCTCTATAATTTCTTAATTAGTGGTGTAATTTATATATCATTTCAGATAATAAACCAAGATATTAATCAAATGGTGAGCCTGCTTACAGAAGGGATTTTATGTAAAAAAATGATGGATATTCCATTTTATATTAATCCCCTCTGGGAATCTTGTTTTTAACATAAAAATCCAGTAAGATTCTCTACAATCTAAAGTTTTAACTGTATCACCTCCTTTCTCCCTTCTATTCATTCTCTCTATACCAATAAAGGAACAATTATTAATGCCCCCCTCTCTACATTCTGAAAAATGTTTAGATACAGGATGCTGCAAGTCTTTTTTCCTAATAAGTCTACAGTGCTCCTGCATCCTGATCTTAAGAGCCCTCGTACTCCTACCAACGTATCTCTTCCTACAGCCACAGTTGATAAGATAAATTACATAAGAGGTATTGCAATTGATAAAGCTGTTGATGTTATAGCGTTTATGTGGACTGTGGGAAAAGATACATTTGGATGGCCTCATGAAATTACACATATTGCAATGATTACATCTAAAGGATCCCTTTGTGGCAAAGGTATTAGGATCACCAATAGGAGTGGAAATGACACTGGGGGAAATCAAGGTCGCTAAGGTCTTTGCTTTTCGGTATACAAATTTTGGTCCCCTCTCAGTATACTCACGAAGTATGGGGTCCATACGCAATAATTCCCAATGCTTGTTGATAATCCTATTCACCTGGCCACTTTTTTTGTTGTATTGTGAAATGAACAAAGGGCATGTTTTTTTACTGTAGAGCAATTTCTCCTCAGTCTGAAGTACTGACCTTTTGGAATGCCTGTAATCACTGACTGAGGAGAAATTGCTCTACTCCCAGCGATTTCGCTACTCAGTCTGAGGAACTGACCAACCGATTCATAGAAGGAGGCTATGATCGTGAGACCCTCCAATCCACATTACAAGAGGTATCAAATATTGATAGGAACACATTGCTTCCTTTGAAGAAATCCTGAGTGAAGGATGGGGGTCACAAGAAGGGTTTTATGAATATTATTACAGGGACAAACAGTAATAAAACATGCCCTTTGGGGCGTGTCCAGGATGCCGACGAGGAAGGTCGTGTGAGAGAGGAGCTCCACAGACCCTCGTGAATAACCACAATTAAAAGAGATTTCCCCCCCACTTTTCAACCCCAAAAAAGATCCCCCTGGTCTGCTCAACGCACAGAAATTGCAAATCGGCAGAAAGTGCAACTTACCCAGGGGGTTACAAAGTTTTTCACTCCACAAAAGAATGCTGAAGCGAGTGCTAAAAACCAAGATGGCGCCGGCACAGCGAGCGCACGCGGTGCAAAACAGCAGGCATCGGATCGAGAACGAGAGGCAGACACACTGAACCCTGAAGTGAGCCTCACAAGGGAATACATGCAGGAATTAATGACATCCATGCTGACAAAGCTCCACGTATCAATACAGGAGGATCTGAAAGCGGTTGTGACAGAACTCAGGCAAGATATTACAGGCCTGACGGAGCGAACTTCCGCGCTTGAGGCTAAACTGGAGGAGTCCCAGCAAGCGCAAACGGCTGCAGACGATGAAATCTTCAGGCTGGGCTTGGAAGTCAGCAACCTAAAAGACAGCCTAGAGAATCAAGAAAACCACGACAGACACCAAAATATAAGGATCCGTGGCATCCCTGAGTCTATCCTCCCGGGTCAACTAAAGCCTTACCTTACGGATTTGTTTTCCTCACTATGCGAGGACCCAGATGAAAAAGATCTCGAAATGGACAGGGCCCACTGCGCTCTAGGTCCGCTGTCAGACGACCCAAATCGTGCAAGCGATGTCATAGTTCACCTGCACCGGTACATAACCAAGGAAAGGCTCATGGAGGCCTGCAGAGCAAAGGAGCTTTACAAGTCTACAACGACCTGGCAAAGATAACAGTTAAAAAACGAAGGGACATGAAGCCGTTAACTACACTGCTGAGGGAGAATGAAATAAAATATAAGTGGGGTTTTCCGTTCAAACTCATTGTGCATAAAAACGGAAAGTTTCATGCCATCAATCACCCCTCAGAAATGTCCCGACTAGCCCGTGCGCTAGGCCTGCATCCTCCTCCAGCTTGGCAAGCGGAAACATCAGAGCCCTACAGATCGGAGACTGATGAACTACCAGTCAAAGCCTCAGAGAGGCTGGCAGGACAAAAGAAACAAAAAAATAAATAAGGTTCACTTACCTGTAACTCCCTGTTCCCGGTTATCTGTTATTACCCCGTCAAGCTCACAGGGATCAAGTCATGTTGACTGAAGAACCCGGGAGAGCAAAGAAGAAGCCGTTCGAGGCAGGCCGTCCGAGGCAAGCAGCAGCATGGATTATGACCACGCAGACACCAACCAAGACCCGCAACAGCTCTGGAGGTGAAAGCGCAACGATCGGCAAAAGACCCGACCCTCACTCAACTCACGCCAACCGGGAGCTCCTTGCTCGTGACACCAACGCCTAGAGAAAAGCTGGATGTAACCACCAACTCATCCGAGACCAACCCGAAGCACCGGAGCAACTGCGTATCGCCCGCAAAAGAAAGTCCGGGGCTAAGCTACGCAGGCCATGATCGAAAGCGCCAAAGGAGAGGGAGATTTATTTCATTTTCCCCCTTCCCCTACTTTCATTCCCCTCCCACTGCCGAGTCTTCCCCTTCCGGGCGGTTAAGATGGGCCCGCGCCGGAACTACACCCGCGCGGCCCACATTGATTGTGGAGGCTAGCGGCTCTAAGCTAGAATATGGGGTAGGAAGGTCTGCAGAATCGTGAGTACTTTTAACCTCCCAAATCCGGCCCATAACTCTGGCGGGGACCGCCACTTTGTGAGTCACCTATGCCACAAAGAGAGACGCAACTAGGGAAAAACGCTCAGACTGTATAAGCTTACACATACTAACTGAAGCCGCAAGCAAGAACATCCCCTAAACATGGCGACAACCGAAAAGTATATCAGACAATCACCAATAACCTATACGATCACTATATATCCCCCTGCCCCTGCTCCCTTCCCCCTCCCCCCTCCGCTCAAATACCCTAGAATAACTGTATGAAAATGTTGGGTTCATAGGGAGTAATATTTTTATGCTTTACACTGTATGTAGATGTTGATCCCTGCTATGACTAACAGTGTAAGAGACTCTCCTTGATCCCCATTTCATGGTTGGCACACAACGGGAGATAGCCATACCAGAACGCAGAGATATTATGTAAATAAGATTGGTTGCTCAGTTCCTCATCACAGTCCCTGTCATCCCCTCCCCCTCTCCCCCCTACCCTCCCTAACCTACCCCTCCCACACCCGATCCCTGTTGACAAAATGTGAAGCACGAAATATATATGCAACGATAATTATGATATACGGTTTCCTTCCATCTAACTGTATAAGATGAAATACACCCCAAAGCCTCCCCACACCCTCCCCAGCTTCCGAGAGGTTCCCCTTGGGCACCCTCAACAAAGCGGGAGGGAGTGAGGATTTCAGCAACAAAGTTCGTTACTCCAATCTGTCATGCTACATTGACAGCGCGAAACGCGTTAGAGAACCTGTTTTTTCTGTAGCTCTGTCTATTTTTGCACTAGAATAAAGCATTTTTAATTTTGCCATTAGCCTCCAGCCCTTCATTTTTTCCAGCAGTGCTCCACCATTCTTTTCTATTGCGATTTACTCCCCAGGAGGTAGAGGACGAGATAGATCACAGGTACCGAGAGATAGAGCAGAAACTCATTCAGCCCAAGGGCCCCAGTATATTGTATGACGAGATTGCTCTTGTAGAACCAGAGTTTTGGGTACTGCCAAGCAGGGCGGGTCACCGTAAGCTCACTAAGTTGAGCCGAGCAGACAGAGCCATAGCGGCTTGGTATAGGCAGTCCCATGGATACGAATACCCTTATGTGCCTGAGCCCATAATGAGGGAAATAGAGGAGAGCAGAGATAGTTGGCTCCGAGAAGCCGTACGAGAATATCTGCGAACAAAGTTTGGTAAGGCAGGTTGCCATAATGAGGACAGGGTCAGTGAGTTGATCCGGATCTGGAGTATAGGACGGTGCATATACATGCACAGCGTAATATATCGGCCAGAGCATGGGTCGGTACAGTTCTTCTTTGGGACCATTATGGATCACAATGGCAGAAAAGTAAGGAAACCTGATCTGAAGCATTACCATTAGGGTTCTCCACGTTGGGAGTAACCGGTGTTTTGTATTACTACCTCATGTGAGCATATGTTATGACTACCAAACTGCATGATATGTGTTTTGTTTCCCAGGTTGTTCACCGCAGGATGGTACTGCTAAAGTTAGGTCCAAGTGGGGACCATTGGATTCCACCAGAGGGAGAGTGTAGCCCCCTGTAAACAGCACAGGCTATATATATATCTTTCTCCTACTGTGGTAAGTCCTGTTAAGGGCAGGCGCCAGTATTAATGATGGGTTTTCCCCTTCACGCCCTGCCTTGAGTGATAGATGCAGGCCCCTGACTCTGCTGCAGGCATGAGACAGAGGGGAGGTCCTGCTGACATCATGAGAGGTGGGGCTGACTCTATTTAGTAGCCAGTTCCTGTGAGTAACAGTGATTCTAGCTCGAGTCTAGTTCGAGTCTGTCCTGGGAGTTGGAGGAGAGGAGTAGGTCAAGCTCTGTCCTGGGAGCAGGAGAGAGAGAGAGAGAACTCGGGCCTATTAGTTTGGAGAGTGAGCAGAGCTCCGGTGGACCAATGCCCCTCACCCTGATGAGGGGTTGATGGGGAGGATCTACCCCCACCCAGAGGATACCCTCTGAGGTGGGCATTGGGGTATTGAGGCCCCTCACAGGCCGTCCTGTCGGAGTGCATCTTGAAGGAGAGGAGAGGAGAAGGGCTGTACACCTTTGGAGTGCCTTGTGTGCTGCTGCTGCTGCTGTGTGCTGCCAAGGCTGCTGTGTGCGAGCTAGAGACAATAAAGAGACATTGCTGATTTTACCAGAGACTGTGTGTGATTCTGGAGCATCCACCCTGGGACCAGGGTTATTTCTTCTATAAGGGTCCTACCCCATATCCCTGGGAAGTTACAGAGGATGGAGGCGCTGCACCACCACTAAAGAATGAGGCAAGAAGCCTGGTCCTGTGTCCCCAACATCATCGCGGGAAGCTCAGGCCCTCCTGTTACTGGCAGGTACGCACCACTCAAGCACGTGTAGCCAGCCCTCACACACCCTAGATATAGCATCTGTGTCTGGGGGGGGGGGGGGGAATATGGGTTACACCTATACTAAATTCATATCTTATTGTCCTGTGGACTAAACTTGGTGAAAGTGCCTGAAGGGTTAATCAGGGGTCTCAAACTCTGTCATGAAGAGCCACCAATTGGACAGCTTTTCTTTGACTGAGCCACCTGCCTGTTGCTCGCCCTTGAGGACTCAGTTTGAGACTGCTGGGTTAAATGAATGAGGCCTGTCGTAAATATGATGTGGTCCAAAACAAGACACGACATGATGATTGGTCATCTGCAATCTTCTTTAGATTAATATTGTCACATACTGTAAGTCGAAAAAAGACAAAATGGTGTATAAATAGCGCTAAGGTGATAGTGTGTAGTGACCTCTCTTATAGAAAGGATATTCTAAAGTGAAGAAGGGCTGCCTGGTAAACAATGATTAGTACAAATCAAAATACAATGGAGACAAAAAAAGAAAAGAAAAACGGCGCCTTACAAGTCCAAAATGAGTAAATGTTCTGGATAATCAGTTCGAACTGGGGAATTGTCCAATAAGGAAGTCCCTTTAATTCTTATGACCAGAGACAGGTTCCTCCGTGTTGTTGCGTAACATGAAAGAAAAACAGAGAGAAAATATAGTGCAACACTGCCAGCAAATTGTGAAGGCTGACACTGAGTGAGAACATAAAACAAGGACTGACACACTAAAGGCACTCAACAAACAAACTATACTAAGACAAACAATGACAAGGCTGTAACAAAATGAAAAGAAGAGCCTATTTAATACAAAAAATTAAACAATAAAATTGTGAATGTGAAATGGACAAGATGATCGCTGGTCCGGTCGGTTAACACCAGGACCCTACTCACAAGATGGATGCAGTAGTCAGGCAATGGATAACGGTCGCTGGAGAGTACACGATCCTCCTCCGGTTACACTGGAGCTAACACCAACGTGCTCCTGCGTTTCTCCGCGTTCCTCCGGCGGTAACTCCGTCGCTATGGGGTGGGCCTTGGGGAGGAAGGAACTTCCTGCTTCCGTTGTACGTCTGACGCACTGGTCTCGTCGGATTGGTCAGTCACAAACTCTGAAGGTTTCCGTATGCGTTTCGTGCGCATGCGCACACTTCTTCAGGGGTATGCCCAAGCTTGACCAAAAGGGACAGATATGACCACCACTTTTCAAGAGAAAAGAAACATATGGTTTGTGTACAGAGTATGTAACAATATGGACAATGTACTAATATAACTACAGATATATACAAATATGTTTGTTTAGGATTAGGGAAACGCTGTATTTTATACCGTGTTGTCGGAGGAATTCTAACAGGACAAAGATTCATAACACGGAATGGACAACATGGGCAAAATATATTCAAACATACATTTTTGGCTTTTGTCATCAGGAGAGGAGAGGCTAGCTAAATTAGATTTGTTTACATTAGAAAAGAGGCGTCTAAGAGGGGATCCGATAACTATATACAAATATATTGGGAGGCAGAACAAGGAGCTTTCAAAAGAACTATTTATCCCAAGGACAGTACAAAGGACACAGGGTCATCCCTTAATGTTGAAGGAACGGAGATTTCACCAGCAATAAAGGAAAGGGTTTTTTACAGTAAGGGCAGTTAACATGTGGAATTCATTACCCATGGAGACAGTGATGGCAGATACAATAAATATCTTTAAAAAAAAGGTTGGACATCTTTTTAGAAGGGAAAGGTAAACAGGGATATACCAAATAAGTAAAAATGGGAAGGATGTTGATCCAGGGAGTAATCTGATTGCCAATTCTTAGAGTCAGGAAGGAATTCATTTTTTCCCTTATGAGATATCATTGGATGATATTTCACTGGGGTTGTCCTGGAACAATAATTCCCATTTCTGCCCCCTCTGTTCACCCCCCCCCCCTCCTTTGCAGCTTCTGCCTGTCAGTTCCTGATTTCAGCTGCATGTATATTTGCTCTGAACACACACACACACACTGTGCCTGTGTGATTTATACAATGTTGCCATTCCTGCCTCTGCATGGTCTGTGAGTTGCTATAGCAACCTCTGAGATCTTTCTCAGAATGGGCTATTCTGCCCTCCCCCTGTCTTGCTGACAGTTAGTCTGTCCCTAGACTATTCCTGTTACCCAGATTCCCCTATACTTCCTTTTCATTCCTGACCACTGGCTGAGTGAATAACCTTCTCTGATACACTCCTCTTGGCAAGGCCATCTCCTTTTCACCTGCCCTTAACTACAAAGCACCTATAGAGAAGCACTCTCTCACAACAACATTCCATCCACAAGTGCCTGTATTTACTGCTGCTTTTCTAATAAAGTGAAGAAAATATAACAGGACTTGGTTTGCTTTGGAAAGGGGGCTGAGTTTAAGCTATCTGAGTCTATTCATACCCTATACATGACCCTGGGTCCAGAATAGGGGTTTTTTTTTTTTAAACTTTCTTTTTATTGGTTTTTGCATACATACATAGGAAAAAATAATATCGACATCCGTTTTAGGTAGACTAAAAACTGTCTGGGACATACAACACAAAACGGATCACATGATGGGGAGACGACAAAACAACACAGCAACAAGACCAGGACTACACAGGACAGTGGGGGGAGAGGGGAAGTTGGCGGGGAGGGTCAGGCGATGAGTGTTAATCTGTTCATCTTCAAACCGCGTCCACCAGCCAATAGCCACTTCCGCGGTACAGCTCACCTATATCCGCTTGGGCGATACTGCTTCCGTCTTACCGATTCTACATGGGGGAGCCCTCCGTCTAGTCAGCCCGTCCCATCCTGCTCCAGGGCATCCATCCAAGGAGAACTCCCTTGTCTCAATCACAGCCAAATTGTGGCATCGTTCACCCCTTGACTATCTGTCTGGGCCAGCCAAGGCAACCAGACTTTTTGGAATTTATTGCCGGAGTCATTAACTAGGCTCGATAACTTTTCCATCCGGCACATGAACCAAATTCTGTTCCTGATCTTTGCTATTGATGGAATTGCGTTCTGATTCCACAATGCTGCGGTTTCGCACCTCATAGCTGTTGCAAAGTGTCCTATTAATTTGTTCCCCGTGCGTGAAACCTACTTTGTGGGTTTGCTTAACAAAAACAGCCACGGGTCAAGCTGAATTTGGAGGCCCAAAAAAATCCTCTGTAGCCAATCTCTAATCTGGATCCAGACGGGTACAATTTTCGGGCAAGACCACAGCATGTGCACCAGATCCCCCTGTTCCCCGCACCGCGTAGGGTAGAGCGGGGAAGAGCCCGGGACAAATTTAGCCAATCTAACTGGGGTGAGATACCATCGTAGCATTACCTTATATGATTTCTCCTTCAATGTCATGCAAATGGAGCTACTGGCTGCGGCCTTAAAAATCGCTGTCCAGTCCTCGTCCTCTAGTGTGCACTGTAAATCCGATTCCCATTGATCCATGAATCTGGGTTTGTCTGTGTCGTCTTTGTCAGCACCGACCACGTCTCTGTATAAAGCAGAAATCAGTCCCCGCGTGTCTGTACCTCTCACGCAGAGCCTTTCAAAATTTGTTAACGGTGGTCTCACCGGGTATATATTATAAAATGCCCGGACCTGGAGGTACCTAATAAATTCTGTGTTGGGGATGTCCGTTTCTGACTTTAATAACTCAAATGATTTAATTGTGTTACTACCCTCCATGTCCTTCAACCTTCTAAACCCTAATTTGCGCCACAGTGGGAAACTCTTGCCTGCTAGTCCCGGAGCAAAATCCGGATTACCATATAAGGGAGCCATAAGTGTATGTTTGGAGGTTAGCAAGCGATTACTTTTAGACGCCTCCCAGACCAAGAGCGAGTTGAGCACAGGGGTCAGTGGTTTGTTTATGTCCTTTACCCGTATCCTTGGGTACCAGATTAGATCCCTGAGCTCCAGGGGGGCGCACACCTCCCTCTCCAGTGCCACCCACCTCCGAAGCTCCGGGTCTCCATGCCATTGTGTGATTTGGCACAATTGCGCCGCTTTGTAATAGGACATAATGCTCGGAACAGCCAGACCCCCCCACCTCCTTAGATTTCTGCATCATTTTGGCGTTAATCCGTGGTTTTTTCCCCTGCCTTATAAATTTAGATATCGCTTTTTGAAGCCCTGTGATATCCGCCCGTGCCACGGGTATCGGGAGAGTTTGAAACAGGTATAAAATCCGGGGGAGGATGTTCATCTTGACACTATAGATCCTACCCAACCAAGAGATACCATATGCTGCCCAGTCTTGTAATTCCTTTTTTAAAGTCTTCAATAGACTGGGGTAATTTGCTTGATATAAGGAGCCTATCTTTTTTGTGATATGCACCCCCAGGTACCTTATGGATGTGGGTCGACATTTAAACTCGAAGTTTAGTTCGATCAGCTTCTCCGTCTCCCGGGGGATGTTAAGGCTTAGTGCCTCCGATTTTGTCTGATTTATTTTGAACCCCGAGATCCGGGCGAATCGCTCTAGAAGCTCGAACAGGTTAGGAAGCGAGATGAGCTGCTTAGTCAGGGTCAGAATAATATCATCTGCGTACAAAGCCACCTTATGTTCTTGCGAATGGATTTGTACTCCAGCGATATCTGTGTTGCTGCGAATTTGGGCTGCTAGTGGTTCGATACATAAGGCAAAAAGCAAGGGCGATAACGGGCATCCTTGTCTCGTACCACTTTTAATTTGAAACAGCTCTGAGGGGAACCCTTGGTGAACCACCCGCGCTGCCGGCGCATTGTAGAGCGCTTTTATTGCTCTCTGGAATTTTCCTCCAAACCCAAATGCCCCAAGCGTGGACTCCAAGTATGGCCAGTCAATCCTGTCGAAGGCTTTCTCTGCGTCTAAGCTTAAAACCAAGCTCCGGACCCCGTTGGCTTCTACAAAATCAATTATATCTACAATCCGTCTGGTATTGTCGGCCGCCTGTCTGTCTCTAACAAAGCCAACCTGGTCCGGATGGATAAGCCTTGGCAGGATGACGCTTAAACGATTGGCCAGTAATTTGGAGTAGATTTTGACATCTGTATTAATCAATGATATCGGCCTGTAACTTTGGCAATTTGTGGGGTCTTTGTCCCCTTTATGAATCAAGGATATCGACGCCTGGAGCATCTGCTCAGCGAAGGGCTCTCCAGCTAGCACTCCGTTAAATAACCGGAGCATGTGTGGAGCAAGAACTCCTATAAATTTTTTATAGTATAGATTGGAGAACCCATCCGGGCCTGGGGCTTTAGAGGACTTTAGACCTTTGACCACTGCTGCCAACTCTTCCCCTGAGAATTCGCTCTGAAGTGCCTCTCGCTCTAAGCTGTCCAGTTGTGGCAATGCTGCGTCTGCTAAAAATTTCTGCAGTTTACTGCTTGTCTTAGCATTATGGACCACCTTCTCCCCGTTGTATAACTGTGCATAGAACTTTTTAAACTCCTCCACTATAACTTTGGGATTGGAGGAGACCTTCCCCCCCGCCGTCCTGATAGAGTGTATATTGAAATTTGGCTTTCGATTGCGGAGTCTGGTGGCTAGCATAGTGTCCGGTTTATTAGCCTTCTCAAAGAACTTCCTCTGTGTCCAGCTCAGATCCTTCTCAGCCCGGGATGTGAGGAGAAGGTTAAGCTCAATCCTTACATCCTTCAACTCCTGTAATGTGTCTCCTCTACCTGATCGGCTATGTAGTGTAGAGAGCTCGTGTAACCTCTGATATAGCTGAGTCAATTTGGCCTCCCTTTGTTTTTTCTTCCTGGCTGCTATACCTATCAGTACCCCCCGCATCGTGGCCTTATGAGCCTCCCACAACATTGTGTGGCATTCCACACTGCCGAGGTTGGTCTGAAAATACTGAGAGATGTCCTCTTTAACTAGCTTTGCGATATCTGGTATTTTAATCAACGATTCGTTGAGCTTCCAATTTGCTCCTGAACTAGCTGGACCAATTTGCACGCATCTCAGCTCTATTGACGCGTGATCCGACCATGTAATGTCATGCATTTTGGTGTCGGAAATCTGTGGGACCATTCTACTAGAGACAAAAAAGTGGTCAATCCTGCTGTAACTGTCGTGGGGATGGGAGTAGAATGTGTAACTACGTTCCCCCTGGTGTTGTTCTCTCCAAATGTCTATTAGGCCCACCTGTCTCAGTCCTTTCAGCAAAGGACCGTTACCTTCCCTACTCTGATTCTGCTGGAGTGGGGAACGATCCACCCGTGGGTCGATGACCTTATTAAAGTCTCCTGCCAGAACTACGTGTCCTTCCGCCCAGCGCTGGAGCGTCTGGAAAAATTCTTCAAAGAACTGAGATTCTGCCACGCTGGGCGCATACACGCATGCCAATGTCAATCTGCTTTGTTTCAGGAGGCCTACCAGAATGAGGTATCTCCCTTTTGGATCTCGCTTCACTTTCTCAACTTGAGAGGGGGATTTATTATGGAATAGAATGGCTACTCCTTTTTCTTTTCCTCTGCAGAGGACATGTACACCTGCCTAAAATGCTTATCTAGGAACTATGGGCTACTATGAGTGCTAAAGTGGGTCTCCTGAAGGAAGACAACGTCTGCCCTCCTATGTCTAAATTCAGAGAAGGCCACCTTTCTCTTATTTGGGCTATTAAACCCCTTAACGTTCTGGGAAAGAAATGTTACCGCCATGTAAGAGTGTGGTTTGGGTGGATATGTGTACAGTGGATCTCGTGCCTACCTAGGTGTAGTGAAGGTTGGTGGCCGCTACTTCGGCGTTGGTGGCAGCTGCAGACCTTCTTTCTTTCGCCTAGGGGGTCTGGGAAAGGGGAAGGAGAAAACATAAGGGAAAAACAGAGAAAACAGACATGAACAAACAGGACCTCGGGTTCACTGCCCAGGAGAGACTCTCCCCCTCTGGACTCCCTCCCTCCTGGTCCAGTTCCATGGCCCACGTCTCTGGCCACGTGTTCCCGGGACTTTGACGGGAATGCAGGCTAGGCCCCCATCCCCGCCCACGAAGCGCATGCCCACAGGCAGGTTGGCGACATGCCCCCCCCCCCCCCGCCAGCAGCAACCTCTCTTGGTACCAAACTCTAACTTCTATATTAACTTATCTTTATCTATATCTACCCCCCTCCCCCCCTCCCCCCCCCACAACTGTTATAACGTGAAACTCGGCTCCACCCACCCAATACCTGCGAAACCCCTTACTCCCACCTAATCGAACTAACCTGTTAAACAAACAACCCTCCCTCTGGGCCCTGGATCCTTAGACCTCTTATCTCTTCACGACCCCTGCCGCTTTCTAGCTTGCCTCCCATCGACCGTGCTATATGCTGGTGGCCAACTGAATCACATATGCAATGAACTCCTGCTGGCGTTTCAGATCATTCCCCCCACCGTCCCCATCCCGCTTGGTAGAGGGGCCACTGTAGTCTCCCCCTCTCCTCCTATGCCCCCAAACACGGCTCCCCGGCAGCGGAGTTCGCGCACCCCCGCCGGAGAGTACCGCGTCACTTCCGGCCCAGGGCGACTCTCGGGCTTCCGTCTTTGCTCTCGCGATCTCGGAAGAGCATCCTGGTCTCGCGTGATCCAGCCGGGTGACGTCATCAGGATGGACGAGGGGAACTCATTCGAGGACGGCCATCAGAGGGAGAGGGTGGAGCCGAAGGCGGGCCAAGGCAGCGGAGCGGACTTTCGCGCCGAAATCAACGCCGCCATGAAGTTTTTCGCGCCGATCCTGCCTCTTCTTCCCCAGGTAAGCCTAGAGCGGCCATTTTAGGGGCCTGAATTCAGTTTAGTTGCTCATGGGGTATCCATAACCCCCGCCGGCCAGTAGCCTCTAAAAAAGTCTAGAGCAATCCGAGCTGTGGGTTGGATCTTGGCCGTAACAAGAACAAAACCAGTATAAGTTTATAAAACAACTTTGGCAGCACTTTGCCACAACTGTATCTCAATAGATGTCTAAGAGCTCTTATCGCCGCCTCCCGCCTTCTCCGTTCTTTTATCCCTCGAGGAGGAGGACACCGTCACCCAGGATGCTGCCCGTGGCGGGCCTGTCTCCTGACTCTCCGGGTGGGCGGCATCGGTGGCCCCCTTGATTCTCAGCAATGCCTTCAGAGGGGTGCTTCAGCACATGTGAACGACCATTTTTGAGCACTACCAGGGCAAAAGAGAAGACCCACCGGTATCTTATATCTCTGTCCCTTAGCTCCTTAGTGATGTGCAGCACCGCCCTTCTGCGGGCGAGGGTGAGGGGGGATATGTCTTGAAAAACGGCGAGGGTGCTCCCCACAAAGGTAATGTGTGGCGTAGCCCTCGTGATCCTGCACACTTCCTCCTTGATTTTAAAATGGTGCAGCCGGAGGATGATATCGCGGGGGGGGGGGTTCGTAGGCAGGGGCCGCGCCCGCAGGGCCCTGTGGCAGCGGTCCATCGATAGTTCAGCTTCAGTTTTGCCCGGCAGAATGGACGTCATCCACCGGTTCAACAGGGCCTCCGGGTCCAGAATCTCTTCAGGGATCCCCCGGACGCGCAGGTTATTGCGCCGGTCCCTGTTTTCGCAGTCCTCCTGCCTGGCCTCCAGCTCTGTAATCCTCGACTCTAGAGCCCCCAGCCGTGTGCTAGTCTCCTGATGACACCTGGAGCTGTCCTCCATGCGGTCCTCCAGCTCACTTGTGCGGGTACCGATCTGAAGGATATCCCTCCTGAGCCCCTCCACCTCCCCTCTAAAAAAGGTCTTTAGGTCCGTGAGGAGCCTCGCTATTTCCTTTATAATTATCCTTGATTGGCCTGTGGATGCTCCCTCAGCCTCTTGGGCCGAGTCAGAGTCAGAAACTGCAGAATGCTCCGCAGCCCCGGCCTTGCCCGAGCCCGTGAAATACGAGCGCACATCTGTTTTGCGCCGGGCCTTCTGTCGTGTTGCCGCCATGCCTCCTCCGGTGGGTGCTTTAAGTTCCGTGGGGAATCTGGAGTCTGTAGGGAGTATTTTTTAAACCTTCGAGTTCGGTGTGAAAACGCTTTATTTACTTTAAACTGCCGACGGTTGGTGGAGCTGTGAGTTTACACCGCCATCTCCTACCCGTCGCGCATGCGCCTTCAGAATAGGGTTTTTTTTGTTTGCTTTCCTCAATCAATATACTGTAAGTATGGATATAAGATAGCATATCTGTCGTCTAAATTTGGCATAGGTTGAACCTGATGAGCGTATGTGTTTTGGGTTTTTTCAACCTCATCTACGTATCTATGTAAATTGTCCCATTCTCAAATTTCAGTTAAATCGATAATGTTTGGCCATTTAATTCTCACACTATTGTGTGGTATTATACAAGCCTATAAATAAGCCAAGTTTCCACTGACAGTTGAGATACCGGCAACAAAGTTGTCCAGTAAGGCGGCTATTTAGGACGATCAAGCGCTGTCTTGAAGTCCAACAACATGTAAATACTGAAAACCCCCTCAACTCTCACGTTATCGCGGCTTGAAAAGAAACGCGTTTAATATAATATCACGAACTGCAAAACACTTCCATGTAACAATCTCATTCGCAACAAACTGCTCGAAAGTTGAAAAATAAAAATAAAAAACTCGTTATTCTCAAAACGGCCGCAATGTATGAACAGTTCTTCTGTACATGTCAAAAACAGAATATCCGCCATCCAGTGGGCTTGTGAAGAAAGTTATTCCGATTTATTTACAGAGTTACAAGCATAGACCTTTTTAAAGATAGAAAAGCAGTGACACCTGTGTGTTAAATATGCCCACCAGGTGACATGGTAAACATTTAAAGGGCAGGGGACAGGGAAAATGTCAGCAAGAGCCCAAGTGCAATTGTTGCTAGGCAATTATCCTAACCGTGTTATGCTACCTGTGATACAACAGTAGAATAAGCCTTATTGTGACTCTACATAATGATACATAGCTCGTTTAAATACATTTGTATCATACATACATGAAGAGGAAAAGGGTGCAAATCCCAATAGACCGGAAAAGCAGAAACTCCATAACGGGGCACTCGTGGTGGGTACAAAATATATCAAATGTATTCATTGTACAATTGATGAAAATGAACCAACAGGACAAACTTGCGTAAAAACACTAAAAAAATATATATTAGTGAAGCGTCCCCAGAATGTCAGTCACAACAGTACTATAAATAAAATACTGGAGAACACCCTACATGGAATGATATAGGGTGTTTTTCTGCTCGTCCCCCTTCTCATGCACAGCCAGCTGGGCGACCAGCAGTTACTTGGTGGAGCCTAGGGTGGAGTTGCTTTTCTGATGCCGCCGATCCGGTGAATCGTGGAAGTCCCAGGAATCGCTTCCGTATGCTGCATATTATGGAGAACGGGAGGATCCAGCTTGATTGACCAGTTAGCAGCAGCTTTTTGCTCCGTGTGTGGAAACTGCAGGGACTCGCCTGAGTTACTCACGGGTCCACGTAAGATGCAAATTATGTGCAGGACTTATAGAGTTAATACTGCTGGCACAAAACGGACACGATAGTGCTTGTTGGTTACTCAGTTTGATAACTTAAATTTAACTACAGCTATGAACTAGCTATATACAATACAGCGGCACCGAAAAGGGGGCCGCCATCTTTGATTCTCAGTCGCGAATGGGCGGTTGTGCCTGGTGCACATGCGCAGACTGCAGGTTGCGTACGCAGACCATAGGCCGCGCATGCGCAGAACGGCGAAAACGCTGCATGCACAGAACTGAAAATCGCCGGATCTGCTTTCCGGCAATTTTTACTATACGGCGGGCCCCTGGAACGGAACCCGCCGTATACCCGGGGCCCTGCTGTACTGTGACGCTGTACTGCAGCTCGGTGCTCGTCTACAAGAATTAAAAGGAGCCTGTAGTTTTTTGCTAAGAAGACAAAGTATCATTATAGGAAACTAAGTCAGCGGGGCGCGACACTGACTGCGGGGGCCGCGGGGCTTACAGAGGCCCCGCACGCTTCCCGAAGGCACTTAAATTAAATGCCGGGGAAACGGCGAAGGCCTCTGTAAACCTCACTTACCTTTTCTCCGGCGGCTTCGTAGACGCGTCGCCATGGCAACGTGACGTCATGACGCCGGAGCCAAGGTTAGGAGGCGGGGGGCGCGGAGAGAGGGGAACTGAAGACGGGGGCACGGGGAAAAAAGTTTGCGCTCCCCTTCTCTAAGTAACTACCTTAGCTTTAAATTCACTCCCTTATACAATAGTTTACTTGAGTACTGCTTTTTGCAACATACTGACATATTGTGTTTCAGTGTTGGAAACTTCACCAAGAACATCAATAGTTACAATATGTAATTCAACTGGATATGTTTTTGCTGTTCTACATCTCTCAGCAATCACCAATATTGTGTTCCACCAGGTTTCACTTAAATGCATTAGCATTTAACATAGTAGTTGGCACTGTATTTTACTATATGCCATACACTAAGGTTAAATTATACTACTCATTTTTAACCAGGTGGTTGTACTAATATCCTATTTTCATTAGGAGAGGCCATTAATTAACCCCTCCATGATTATATGGATATTGTGTGAGCTATTCAGTTCCTCTAATATTAGATGAGGTGCTGGTATTGTCACTATATACTCCATCAATATCATTCCATGTAGGGTGTTTTTCAGTATTTTATTTATAGTACTGTTGTGACTACTGTTGTGTTGTTCAGAGGAGCTTCTAGTGAGGCACAGCCTGGACCAGTTCAGGAGCACTGTAGTTTTCTTACATGTGAGTGCTTTGTTACTTGTTATTACCATTTTATTAAATATCATTTTTAATCACCTCCTCTGGGCACTCTTTATCCTACTACCATTGGGTGCATTTTGAGGATTCTACTCCCAGCACTCTACACCACTGCATCATCAGAGAGACGAGATGCCGGTTTACCGGTGCTAAAGATACCTTGTGTGGCACGGATCCACACACGGCCGTGTGAGTCTCTACTATTATTTGTATACATTCCCCACCATTCCTGGCTATTCCCCTTACAGTAGGGTGTATAGTCTCTTGTGCTACCCATCCCCCACTTGTTTGCATGTTGATATCAATACAAGAGTTCTGTTATCATTGATTATTCATTTATTTTTGTTTCGTCTTCTTTCCTGGTTTGCGCTCCTCTATTCTTCTTTACATTTGTATCATAGTAAGGAACAAAGAGCAGTGTCAATACTATATATGAAACTAAGCATAAATAAACTATATTAGACTATATACACTCATTGTATAATACTACTGTTCTAAAGTCCCTCACTGTCTTATATGAATACACTATTCTAGCAACGATGCTCAAATATCGATGAGAAAAGAAACAGCCTTGCCGTGAGCTGCACACAAAATGCGATGACCAGCAGGAGAGCTGATCGTGTATAGCGAGCATGGCACATCTGCACAAAGCAATACCCACTATAGTTAACTAGCACTGGCGGATTTCGCATTAGGCCCAGGTCTGGGGCGGCAAAAATATCCACCCCCATATACTTTTGCCGCACTCTCGGGCCTGATGGAAAGTTACATAGTTACAGAGTAGATTAGGTTGAAAAAAGACATATGTCCATCAAGTTCAACCTATGCTAAATTTAGACAACAGATACTTTATCCTATATTTGTATTTACAGTATATATTTATCCAGAGGAAGGCAAACAAAAAAACCAAATTAAACATCATCTAATAATATCTCATAAGGGGAAAAATAAATTCCTTCCTGACACAAGAATTGGCAATTGGATTATTCCCTGGATCAACATCCTTCCCATGTTTACTTATTTGGTATATCCCTGTATACCTTTCCTTTCTAAAAAGATATCCAACCTTTATTTTTTAACATATCTACTGTATCTGCCATCACAGTCTCCATGGGTAATGAATCCCACATTGTAACTGCCCTTACTGTAAAGAACCATTTCCTTTGTTGCTGGTGAAATTTCCTCTCCTCCAACCTTAAGGGGTGGCCCCGAGTCCTTTGTACTGCCTGTGGGATGAATAGTTCTTTTGAAAGCTCCTTGTATTGTCCCCGAATATATTTGTATATATTTATCATATCCCCTCTTAGATGCCTCTTTTCTAATGTAAATAAATCTAATTTAGCTAGCCTCTCCTCATAAATTAGATTGTCCACCCCCTTTATTAATTTGGTGGCTCTTCTCTGCACACTCTCTTGTTCCATAATGTCTTTTCTAAGGAGTGGTGGCCAAAATTGTACTCCACATTCAAGGTGTGGTCTTACTAATGCTTTGTAATGGGGCATAATTATGTTTACTTCCCTTCCATCCATTGCCTGTTTGATGCAAGATAAGATCTTGTTTGCCTTTACAGCTACTGCATGACATTGGGCACTATTGCTAAGCCTTCTGTCTACAAGAACTCCTAAATCCTTCTCAAACAAGGATTCCCCCAATTTATCCCCATTTAATTTGTAATTCGCCTTTTTGTTCTTGCATCCCACATGCAAAACCTTACATTTATCTGTATTAAACCTCATCTGCCATTTACCTGCCCACGTTTCCAGTCTCTCCAAGTCCTTCTGAAGAGAAATTACATCCTGCTCTGATTCTATTACCTTACACAATTTAGTATCATCAGCAAAGATGGAGACTTTGCTCTCGATGCCAACCTCAAGGTCACTTTTAAACAAGTTAAAAAGCAGGGGTCCCAGTACCGATCCCTGAGATATTCCACTCATAACTTTAGCCCAACCTGAAAAAGTTCAATTTATGATAACTCTCTGTTGTCTATCTTTCAACCAGTTTTCAATCCAGGTGCATATATTTTTATTGAGTCCCTAATTGCTTTTTGTACACCAACCTCGTTTGGAACTGTATCAAAAGCCTTTGCAAAATCTAAGTAGACTACATCAACTGCATTACCCTCGTCTAAATTTCTACTTACCTTCTCAAAGAAACTAATAAGGTTAGTTTGGCATGTAGAAGTCAGTCTTACAGGTCTGTAATTCCCCGGTTGTGATCCAGCTCCTTTTTAAATATAGGCACCACATCTGCTTTACCCCAATCTTGTGGTACCGAGCCTATGGAAATGGAGTCCTTGAATATTAAATGTAATAGTTTGACTATTATTGAACTTAACTCCTTGAGAACTCTTGTATGTATGCCATCGGGGCCAGCTGCCTTATTTACTTGAATTTTATCAAGCCGCCTATGAACTTTTTCTTCAGTTAAGCAATTGTCCATTAATATAGAGGTTGTGACTTCCTCCTGCGGCACTACAATTGAAATTGATTCTTCCCTGGTAAACACAGAGGCAAATAATTTGTTTATTACCTCTGCATTTTCCTTATCTACAATAATCTGCCTGCCCATCTCACATTGAAAGGGTCCTATATTTTATATTCTGATTTTTTTGTTATTAAGGTACTTAAAGAACTTTTTAGGGTTGATCTTACTTTCTATTGCAATCCTATTTTCATTATCCATTTTTGCTAATTTAATTGCCCTTTTGCAATTTTTGTTACATTGCTTATAATTCTGATACAATGCTTCCGTCCCTTGACTTCAAGAATCTAAACACCTTCCTCTTCTTTTCCATTTATTCCCTTACCTATTTATTTAGCCACATTGGTTTTGACTTATTTCTTTTATACTTATTACCCAAGGGTATACACTGATAAGTGTGGTTTTCTAACAACGTTTTAAAGACTGCCCATTTATCTTCTTCATCTTTCCCTGCAAAAACATCATCCCAATTTATTCCTTGTAGATTAGTCCTCAGTTTATTAAAATCTGCCTTTCTAAAGTTTAAGGTCTTTGTTGAACCCAAGTAATCTGTTTTTTGATAATTTATTTGAAATGAGCCCATGTTATTATCACTGTTACCCAAATGTTCCAGGACTTGAATATTTGCTATTACTTCAACATTGTTTGATATGACCAAATCCAGTATTGCCCCTCTCCTTGTTGGTTCCTCAATAATTTGGGTCATGTAATTGTCTTTAAGCACCCCATAAAACCTGTTTCCTTTAGTTGTAATGCTAATCTCATTGCCCCAGTCACTTAGCTGTTGCGGCTGCTTCCTTACCAGCCGCCCTTTTGAACCGTGGCGTCATTGTCACCAACGTGAGGCCACGGTGTCATTTGACTTTGAGGTTCAGAAGGAGGTGGCCTCAACAGCTAAGTGCCATGGGGCGGCGGTTTTTAAAATCTTCTAATTCACCAAGCTGCCCAAGCACTGTGGTAGCCTCATGTACCTTACTCCCTTGTATCAGTAGTGGGTCATTAGTCATCGCCCCAATCGTCACTGCTTCCTTCCCTGAGAGCCTGACACGGTCCCCATCCCCCTCCCAGAGGTGCAGCACCCGGTGACCACTCATATACTCTTTTACTATAGTTAATTGGTACTAAACTGCCTGCAGTTCCAGGTTCCGTCTCCCTCACCTGGGCTCCCTTCTGGAGCACCTGCAACATTATCCATCCCATTTCTGCTGCGGTCTTCTGCTCCCCTTTATTTTAGCCCAATAAATTTAACCTGGTACGTTGATATCCCAGCTTTTCACCAACTTCTGGGTGTACGGGGGGGATATTTAATTAGTTCCTCGGCTACGGGTGACCAGGGTCCGGATCTAGCCCACCCGGGTATGGAGCTGTTCTTTCCCTCCCCCGTCCCCCATATTGCCTGTCTTCTTGAACATCATTTGTTACAGACAGCTAATCCTAACACCAACCAAATACTCATAATGAATAAACATGTCAGTGTCGGTTTCCCCCACTCATACCAAATCTCTGGTTCATCAGACGTGCAAGTTTCTGGGTGAATCCTGCCGACTACGCCAAATATAATACAAAGATTCTGGATTCAGCCAATAACTTGCACACTATGAGTTTGTAAACAGTCTTAGAGATGTAATCAAAAAGGGATTTTTACTTAGCTTCGGTTATGTTCTCAGTTACAGCTTTCACAGCTTAACAGCATACAACAGGAAAAACGATCCAAAAACCCGGGGAAACCCCAATCAGTCTAGTCTGATCCTGAGAGTGAGGGGAGTTCTTGGGCAGGGCACCTGCACGGTCCTTGGAGAAGCTTCTGGCACTATCCCCAGCCTAGGCTCTTATTTATAGTATTTTGTATTAGGCTTCCTCCAATCAGTGCTAAGTGTTGTAGCAAAATGCATACTAAAACTGATGACACTTCTTTTGCAGTAAACAATTCTATACATGGTAAACATGTGAGAGTTAGCAGAGCTCTCTCAAAGCACGTCATGGCACACTTAAGCTGATGAGTGGTCAAACATGTGACGAGAGAGTTCTGCTAACTCAAAGCACGTCATGGCACACTTCAGCTAAGTGGTACTTCCCAATACACATGGTTAAAATGAAACTGTAAGATGTAGCACAGGTGAATTATTCTACACTGATCGTAAAGCGCAAGTGTTCATCTCCAGTTAGACCACCTCACAATGTCCAGCTGTGATCTGTGGACAACTTATTTTATGCACTGTGTATACCCCACACTAAGCCTGTTACCCATCACAAAAATGGAACTCTACATGTGTTTAATATGCATAGTGCCCGATATATATATATATTTATTAAACATGATTCAAATAAAAGATGATCAATTCTATTTATTTATTTTTGCAGGGCCCAGCTAGAGAATAAAATACTTTGAACGTCTGCATTCGGCCCTTCTGACAGGGTTAACGCATATCCTACAACTATGCAAATGATCACAGAAAAATCTATGGTTAATCAATAATTTTGGAGGAAAAGTTTGCTAGTGTAAGGAAAGTGTATCACAGATCTAACGCTGAAACGGCATGATTTTTTTTAATAGAACCTGTTCTAATTTTTATATATACGCACGCACACAAAATCACTCTTAAGTTCTTCACACATGGTCTAAGTTTGTGCTTTGCTTTCCCATTTGACAGCCAAGGGGTCAAGTAAAACTATAAACAAAAAGCAGGGCCCCAGTGTCCATGTGGCAATTCTGTGGCTACTTCCTGGGCTTTAAGGAGCAATTCCTGCTAGGACCACATGCTACTAGCTGGCATTATATTTGTAGGAGTTACATCAGGCTGATTTGTGCCCTTTTTACCACAATCTGACACCTGTAAGTAATGTTAAATTATTTTTGTAAGGTTAGTCTGACTTGGGAGGGGGTCATTTCCTCTGGCTATTCCCTTGTGTTTGATGTCACTGTGCGTTCAACAAGAGTCTGCACAGGCAACGCCCCAGAAACCACTTGATTGCCAAACACTCCCTCATAGAGAGGCCGCAAAGAAATGCAATCTGTAATTACTGTCCAGATCAAACAAACCAACCAAATATTTGCAATTGGCACGCTTAGATTCATCGATACACTTAGGTAAGCGGTTCACAAGAGGTATTTTTTGGGACGCCTACATGAGAATGCACCTTTAAAAGACGCCAAATATACAGCAACTCAATCAGTCCTTCTTTAAATAGGTTTGTTCCAAGCCACTCTTCATTCAAAGACCGTCACCAAATCTTCCCTGAGGTTTATTGATCAGCTCCAGAATTGAGAGAAAACCACATTTTTTTTTTTTTAACTTTAAAGACTCCGGTTAAATACAATGGTATTTTGTATGTAAAACGCCAATGGTGGGAGATGGATTATAAAATCGATCAAACTTTTTAATGGGCGAGATAAAACCGATGCGTGGAACATACACATCCACAACATTTTATTGTGGACGTCCTGCCTCTAATTATATTAGCCGTTAGATGGTGCCCCAGCATAATAATGTAGCAGACAATACCAACGGTTTTAATATGGGGTTAAATGATGGTGAAACTTGCACCCCTGCTTTAATTACCCGAGAGAGGGTAGGCCATGAATTTAGAGTAAATATTAAGCTCTAATGCCAGATGCCATCAACAGACTCAACACTCACCAGTTCAATACTTCAGTCTTTAATTCATAATGTTAAAATACTTTGTAACATCTGACCACCTACACACAATCACACAATCACACAATCACACAATCACACTGCCAGCTAGCTCTGGTACCCACGTTCCATACGCAAAAGCTGCATTACATCCCGAAGCAAGTTATCCTAGTGATAATTAATGATGGACCGATAAGTGTGTGTTGATTAGAGCATTCCTAACCAGCTGGTTGCCTGGTTGCCCTCAGTCTGAATTTGAGCATTTCATGGCCATCAGCAGCTTTCTTATAGGAGCGATCGAGAAAAGATTAACTTTTAAGGGCGTTATAATAATGTTGAAGCCAAGCTTTCGTTAGTTTGTGTAGGTTTGCTGTGAGTGCTGACCCAGATATCCAGCCTTTGATCACATGACAACTCGAAGCAGTCGTATTTACACACTCTTAGCAATGCCTTGTAAACTGTTGGGTGATAACAACTAAAGAAAAATCAACCGTCATCTTGGCCTGATTCAGTCAATAACCATTACATGGAGTTGGGGAGGGGGGAGGAGTAGTACCAATCATTGTATACACACTGAAACATGAGCTTTAAGTACCTAGGGAAGGAACCCCCTTTACATGATTACTGAATGTTATGTATCAACTTCAATGGTAAAGTTACTTATTTTTCCCCCCATCTACTGTACATTTCATGATGCAGTACTTTATTTTAGAACAATTTATTCTTTCAGTCTTTGGCAGTACGTATTGAGGCCAATTGTTACATTCGTTGAGAACAGTTTTTGCCCAAAGGGATCCCACCGAACAGCAATAAAGGTGAAGGCCCCCGCTATTCAAACAGACGTTAAAATATCTTCCACTGCCAGAGTATGTACTGACTGGGAACAAAACATACAAATCAGTATCAGGAAGTCAGGCAGAATATTGTACTGCTTTAATGGAGGGGACGTAACTTCAGCAGCACTGTGTATCGCACTGAAAGAGGGTGTCGAGACTTTAGAAAGTGGTGAATTCTGTGAATAGGACATTAAAAGCGCCAGTATCTACTTCCCCAAATACAACCACAGACCCAATAAAGCACAGCACTGGTTTCCAGAGTTTGGCTTTACTTTGCAGTACAGAAATCATTTTAAACCCTATTAAGCAACAATTATAGGTAGGGCTTCGTCAAACCAATACTGCAAATCTGTGCGGTCCTGTCCTGGAAGTTGAGGGGAATACAGAAAAGGGTTTGGACGCCTTGTCTGCATACTATTTTTTTCTTGTTGGTCTATTATTTTAATACATTAAGACAGCAAGAAGTCAACAGCTCAACCTTTTACCAGTTGGCATCATGGGATTAAAACGTTCTTTTTTTGTTGGATTCTTGCAACCAAAGTTACTTTCTAAAAGGACCAATATTACAGCAGGAAAGATTTGGGCACCTCTATAGCACAAATTACAGAGAAGAGGAGGCGGGGGAGGAAGGAGGGGGCGGAGGAGGGGGTGGAGGAGGGGGTGGGAGGGGGCGGAGGAGGGGGTGGGAGGAAGGAGGGAGGGAGGGTAGAGGCAGTAGACTTAGAGATGCTGCACATTACAGTTTCATCTTTTTCCATAAGATACATGAATCAAACTAATCTCATGAACGCAGGCGTGGCCAACTACAGTCTCCAAGGGCCACCAACCCGTCCGGTTTGCTGCATATCCCTATTTCAGGACAGTTGGCTCAATTAGTGGCTCCTCTTTGACTGAGCCACCTGTGCTGAAGCAGGGATGTCCTTAAAAACGGACCTGTTGGTGGCCCTAGAGAACAGGAGTTAATCACTCCAGCACCATCGCAACACCTCAACAACCAGTCTCACTTGTTTGGGTCAAGAGAGCCCTGCGGTGCACATTGCCAACCCCTCCCGCATCTTTACAAACACGTCATTATGCAGAATACCGTGGCGAACACGTGATTAAAATAGGAAGCTAAAATGCCAATATTGTATGTATGTATTTCATTGCATGGTTTACACGATAGATTAAATTAAACTGCAATATTTCTATTCTTTCTGTAGAAATGCATTTAAATGTACTAAATGCAGCAAAGGGAAGAAAAAAAGAAAGAAAAAAAACCTGCAAATTCTGGACAGCAGCTGCCCTTAAAAAAAAAAAAAAAAAAAAAAAGACATAGGAACAATCACCAGTGCAATACTCTTGAATTTTCAAAGGTGTTTTTACAAAAGCAGGCCGTACAATATTCAATTTTATACAATGTTCCTAAAGTTCCTGAAATACATGGTTTGTAGCAGGTTCATAATTTCTCGTATGCTGATGTCCGTCTTCACTGGTCCTCCCCAAAGATGTCACTCTTCTTGCGCTTCATCTCCTCGAAGTCGAACTCCGAGCCCATCATTCTCTTGTAGATGTCCTTGATGTCGTTGCAGGTGGTTTCAAAGTGGGTGGTGGGATCGTACGTGCGCGAAATAAAGATCTAGAGAGCAGGCGACAGGCGGTTAAGTCACTGGCACAACAAAACGTACATCAGGCCTGTTGTGTGTGGTACTGCTAAGTGGTGCGGAGTAGCAACGGCTTGAATAGACCAGAAGGTGCCATAGTGCTAAGCAACAATGCCTTATAATACTGACACATATAGAACTAGCTTAGTGTGTGGTATTGATGCTATCGTGCACAAACTGGTGCAGAAAATGAACAATGTTGCACTGAAAAACCACAAACTTACTGGCAGATAAACTGAACACACAAAAAAATACATGTAAAACTTAAATAAATAAAAACATTCTTGCAGTCTCACTGCCAAAAAACAGCACACAGCCCGAAGCGTGCATCACTGTATTGCTTTTCAAGGGAAGTGAAGCCGACAGTGACTTTGTGGTTGGAGTTCATTGTATCTGTGCCACCTACTCACTCAGCATCTGTGCAAGTAGCCGACATTTATTGCCTTACACTCAAGACGCAACTTCCGGCTTCATTATTTATTATAAATTACACTGGCGACACACTTTATTCGAGCTCGGCTAGTCCCACGAATTCGGGTATACCCGGGTGTATTGAGGTTTGTGACTGTTTTCTGCCCGAGTGCATTGAGTTATTTTCCAGGCAGGAATTGAAGCATTTTATTCCCGCTGGCTGCAATACTGCACAGTATATATATATATACTGCATTACAATTCATGAATTTATGCCATCTGGTAGACACGCGAAGCATTGCAGCCTATTAAATCCTAATCATTATCATTTAACAGATCAGCCGCCCATCAGCCAGGCATGAACCCAGGCTGGGAAGGCAAACGCAACGGGGCTTGTCAGAGGTGAGGAGCGGCGCATTCCAGGTATCTGCCAGGTACATACTGGGTATTTGCTCGAATAAAGTGTGTCGCAGCAGTAGCAGTCATTGAAATGGGCACTCAGAAGCTTCCAAGGGAGTATTTCTGGCTGCACCTGGTACTCAAACTGGGCACTATAAAAACAGCCCCCTCCAGGGGGAGGGGGGTGGGAAGAGAAAGCAGGGGGTCTCGGGAGCTTAACCACATTAACTGCTGCTTCAACCCCATGGTTGATAGAGGGCGTTCCAACATAAAGCAAATGAATGAACTAAATGTTACTATATGGACCATATTTATGATAAGAAAAACACCCAAAAATATATAGACTAACTAAATAATGTGTCATACTGGATGTGCATTGGGGCTTTTGTTTACGGTGTATACCTGAGGTCACGTTCCAGTAGCACTCCAAGTGACACAAAATGTATATAATAGTGTGGCTCTGGGTTTTGAGCTTGCTAAGATTGTGTGCCCAATTGTTCCAACATAAAGCAATGCGTTGCAAGGCAGCGCAGGCGTCTGCATGGTGAGCCACTGATCCCCCAACACAAGGGGTTAGAAATACAGTGATTTAAATCATGCATTGCAGGGAATTCTAATCCTAAATACTGCAAATCTACAGCCAGCAATTCTGACAGATGTCACCAACTCATGGCGAGTACAGCGCCAGGGTGCTGCAGCTCAAAAGGGCCACACATTGTAACTCTTCCATAAAGCCGATTGTGTGTGTGTCACCGCTGCATTAGAAACAGGTCAGTGGGATCATTGTATGTGATGCATTTACTCCCCCCCCTATGCTTTGGTCTAAAACAGGAGTAGCCAACTCTAGTGCTCAAGGCCCACCAACAGGCCAGGTTAGGGATATCCCGGCTTCGTCACAGGTGGCTCAATCAACGACCGAGCCACCTGTACTGAAGCTGGAATATCCTGAAAACCTGACCTGTTGGCGGCCCTTGAGAACGGGAGTTGGCCAGTCCTGGTTTAAAATGCAATCCATGAGCCTTGCTCTGGCATATTGATACCCAGCAAACGTATTACAGCCTGAAGATTTGCAGGTACAAACAGAACTACAATACAAAGCATTGCCCACTCTCAAAGTATAAAGAAAACACTGAGGACATCATTTTCTCATACTGACCTGGCTTTCGGTTCCCAAATCAGTTGGACCGTACATGTCACTAATGCTAACAAACCTGAGAGAGAAATAATAATAAAAAAGGCAATTTTACTTACTTAGCTTTGTTGCTACATAAGATACCACCTATTCAGGCTAAACTCTTATATAATGGCAGACAATGCACAGTGGATCTTGCACTGACCTACTGACAATTACAAATATACACTTACATTAAATGTCATTCAATTACAAAGCGGTATAAAAATACTATGCATTAGAACAGGGGTGGGCAACTCGAGTCCAAGGGCCACCAACAGGTTAAGTTTTCAGGATATCCCTGCTTCAGCACAGGTAGCTCAATTAGAGGCTCAGTCTTCAACCATGTCATCTGTACTGAAGCAGGGATAGCCTTAAAACCTGACATGTTGGTGGCTCTTGAGGACTGCAGTTGCCCGCCCCTGCTTTAGAATAACCTAAAATAGAGGGCGAGAGAAAGGGTGCCGAGGAGATGCTTTTTACTCTGCTGAAGGCTTCAGGACATGAAAGTGGTGTTCATGACACTTACTAAATATGTGCTTTTTATTCTGCATAGAATAGTTATTTTCATGCAATAATAATAGTTTGTGTTACACAATGTTATCCTTTTCTGCAGGACAGTGCTGAATTAAATATTTAGGACAAGGAGGATTGCCCCCGTCCCCCCCATATACGAAGGAAGATATGATGCAGTAAAAGGGTTTCCGGTACATGCACACGTATACCGGTGTAACGAAGCATTACATTTGCTTGCGTTAGTCCTTGTGTGATGATCATACAGGCTCCCCACAACCATCGAGGTATTTGCCAAATCGGATACTCGGACTCCAAATCTCCATGAATTTGGGAAAAAGTGGGAAAACTTACTTCTGCTCAATGGGCTCCAGGAGGTCCAAGGCTGGCCGGATCTCTCGCTCTGGGTCATTCGTTTCCACAGTAGTGCTGATAATAGCAATGTACTTTCCTTGCGCGGCCACATTGTGAGCATATGAAATCATGCACACGTAGATGTCTTGTGGGTTAAAAAATAAATAAGTAAGCAACACAAAAAAAAGGTGGAGAAACGAGACAATAGATGCATGTAAACCAAATATTTCAATTACACCTTCTGATATTTACAACAAACCCTCTCTGAATCCCTTCACTGGCCCTTCAAGCAGCAAGCCGGTAGGATAGAAAATTACAATTTACAGATGTAGCTGCCTGTTCTCTACCACATCACAGGAAAAAAACGTGGCCAATTCCCTTAAAACGCTTCACGATGGCCCACCGCAGGCTGTAATGGCCCACCACCGCAGGCTGTAATGGCCCACCACCGCAGGCTGTAATGGCCCACCACCGCAGGCTGTAATGGCCCATCGCCGGCTGTAATGGCCCACAGCCGGCTGTAATGGCCCACCGCATGAACACAGCAGGGATCCCTTCGTTTGAATGGGACTCGCGCTGTGTGAATCCTATCTTGTTCCACCTGTCTGTAAGAGACACGCAGTAAGAGTGACCGAATCAGTCACTCTACCCGCGCGCCTCTAACAGCCGATCGCAGGGCTTTTATTTTATTAATACAGTATTGTAGCAGGGGGTCTCCGGAGCTGAACCGCATTGATTTCAGGTCCGGGGACCCCCTGCTTCCTGAGTTACAGGCCCCGTTATGGGGTGCCGGCATTCCGGCGGCCAAGTTTAAATTCTTCCGAGTCACGGCCCACGTGATCGGGGGATATAAATAAACCAGAGGGATACCGGCACCTCATGCAATACAGTACTGCATTATTAAAATAAAAGCCCCGTGATCGCCTGTTAGAGGCGCGCAGGTAGAGTGACTGATTCAGTCTCTCTCTTACTGCGCGTCTCTTACAGACAGGTGAAGCCAGGTAGGATTCACACAGCAGGGACCCCCGCTATGTTAATCTGATGGGCCATTAGTCTGGCCGCTGGAGTCTCGCGGCGCGCTAGTGGTTGCCGTGCAAAACACGCGTGCCAAGCAATAGAGAACAGGTAGCTACATCTGCACAAGATAAAGGCTTCGAGGAAGTATTAGCTAAAAGAAGAGTTGAAGGAGTTCCTCAGTGAGGGACCGACTGATAACCAACCGGGAATTTGAAGCAGCGTTTCTGGTACAATTCCCGATGTCGACTCCTTGTGACTTTGGGTCAAGTCACTTTATCTCCCAGTCCCCCAGGCACCAGAAACAGATTGCGAGCTCATGTGGGCAGGTGCTCTGTCTGTAAAAATCCCATGCACCCCGCTGCTTACCACGCACTATAACGTAACTGTGAAGCGCTTTGAGTCCCATTGGAAGAAAAGCGCTATATGAAATAAAGTTATTATTAAAAGATAAAATGATATAAATTGCCAATAGTTTTGTTCTGTGCCGACAATGTGCACTGAATTTTAGAAACAAATATTCTGTCTCTAAGAGCTTACAATGAAATGTATACGAAGCATGGGAAGGCGAACTGACTTGCCCAAGGTCATGAAGAGAAAGAACAAGGACAATGGCATTTGAACCATTTTCACCTACATCAAAGCCTTCTGAGATACTCGTTCAACCCTTTACACACATCACGTACGTGACTAGGTTGTGACTGAAATGAAAAAAAGGTGTTAACATGGTTTGAACCTCACCAGATTTCCTGTTGACCTGATTTTGGGGAATGATGATCTGACACGAGTTGGCATCATTTGTGTTCTTTATAGGGTGACTCATAATACAAATGACACGAATAACCTGCCCCACTTTGGTGACGCAATTGGGGATGTAGCTAGGGTCGCAGAGCAGCTGCTTGCACCGGGCAACCTGCAAACAAAAACACATTGAAACGAGGACGGCTCAAAAATCGGCAGCTTTTCTGAAACTTATGGTTACAGCTAGAATAAAAATCAGAATAATATGTACAACCTGCTGTTTACCCAGCAATTTATAAACAATATTTCAGGCACAATTCTCTGGCCTGTTGAAAGCTTTTGTAAATACCCTTGCAATTATTCTTTTATTGACTTTCCCAAGTTGACAGTGGTAACATTACTTGTGCCCACTCTTCATACTCCAACCTCTGTTTCCATCCAGTGTATTTGCAGAAAAAATGCTAGAACCACAGAGGTTAATATCGCCTGAACTTGGTGCATCTCTTATTGCAAAAGACAACACTAAACTTTTGCACTTTAAGGTTTATGTCATGTATCAGTATATTCTTATTTTACACTTAAATGCCATGTTTGCAAGTGTTTTTACGCCTATGTTCTAGATCTCATTTTAAAACAGCATGGTTTTTAATAACTACTGGCCAAAAAGTGTATAGGTCTTGCAGTAGGATTTATGTACAGGGGGGGGGAGAAAGAGAGAGGAGGGAGAAATAGGTAAGCTGTACCTCTCCTTCAGATTTTACACCGACAATTTTGCCATTCTCCATCACAAGCTCCTCTATCGGCTTGTTCAGCATGTAAGTTCCTCCATAAATGGCACTTAGTCTGCAAAACAAAAACAATGCAACAATCAGTACTCTGCTGATGTTTAAAACAATGTAACACTGAACCCCAAGGAAACAGTGATGGTAAAGAATCCCGGTGATATTGAGTTAGAATGGCATATAGTGTTAACCCTCGAAACAAGGCTGGGTACAGATCTACATTGCTCAAGGTCAGGAGGAATGAGGATGAACTTGGAACTGTACATTTACTTCATGCAAAAAGGACTTTGAAACAGGTTAACAGTCCCAGCTGAAATCCAGTGAGTCGTTTTTTGACACACACACAACAAAAAAATCTCCTGCAACTACTTCCCTAGTCTCACTAAGCAACATATACTGGATCTGCAATATAGTGAAAGCACTCTGGCAGTAACACCTTATTTAGACTCAGAGGCATGACTAAAGAAAAAAAGCAATACATCTCACAATACATATTGCTTTTGTCAGGGATAATAAATACAGGAGGTAAGATACCTGCAGAGATCAGTTGCAATAATTCAATATAAAACATTTTTAAATCCACCCCTGTTAATGTACAGACAGTTGTAAGAAGTCCGACAGCACACCGCGAGTACACACGCTGTAACGGTCTTACCTTGCAAACCCCTGTGGCAGTTCTCCAAGGCCGTAGAGTGGATACAAGTAAGGGCTTTTGCCATATCTAGCGAGGGACTCGCTGTAAAGCTTAATCCTGTTGATGGACTCAAGGCAGGGCTGGTCCAAATACCTAGTAAGAAAATACATATAGCCTTACACAGGAGAATTACGTAGACTTATAGCTGTAAGAACGTAAATGCTGCTGCAGAACACAAGGTGTATTCTATTGTGGTTCAAGATAAACGTTCAACCAAAACCCAAAACGTTAACCAATGGAAACATCTTAATAGAATAAAATTAAATAATGGGATGCCTCAACATAACCAGATAAGTATTTTTAATTTCGTTTATGAGAATGTTCCTTTATTTTACTTCACAACAGAAAATCTGAATGGGAATGTGATGGTCAGCCTGGTTTGCTCCACCCTAATAAAAGGATTCATCTGTGCATTTCCTTACTGTATAAGCCACAGGCCGATCCAGCGTTTTCAAGCCTCAGGGCCCGTAGGCAGACCAACTATATTTGAATTGACAATATATATCCTATGCATATGGAAATCGTGTGTGCTCACCTGTTTGTGCCATTATTATACCTAAAACCCTGCGGAGGATGGTGGTAAGGAATTACTTATTCTTGTAGTCCCTCCAATCCAGTAAAATCAAATGGGAAATTAGACCCCGCCCAGTTGGGGGTAGGACAAAACTTTCAGCCTATGCAAAGAAATGCAATGCACAAGGCTTACAGCCTAGCACACTGGCAGCGCAATAATGATTCTGAGAGATAATTGGCCTTTATAAGAGAGCCTCGTTTAACAGGAGGCGGCTACACCTGAGGTCAGACAAAGCAACAGAACCTTGGAAGCATGGTGACCTGTGTTACTCACTCGTCGGTTCTGTAGAGTGCCAGCGCATGACCCGTGAAATCGATGACATCCTGGCCCAAGTCAAATTTCTTGTATACTTCCCGCATAGTGGTTTTCTTCGGGTCGACCGATTCCAGGGTTTTGGAATCGTTTTCATCAAAACCGGAAACGTAGCCCAGGAATTTCCTAAACCGACGCTTCTCGAATAAGCCCATCAGACCTTGTTTTACAAAAAGAGAGGCGTGAAATGAGTCACTGGGTTTCTACAAATGCAATTAACCCCCTGATTTAATAAATCAGTTCTGTACTTTGAGAAAATACTTGTAGCATTTAAATTTTTTTTTTTTTTTAAAGAAATGTAGAAGATTTGCCTTGCATCATTTCCTTCACAGTACTTGCAATCAGACCGTAGTTAAGGGGTTAATGCGCAGCTTTCCTGCACTGTCTCAGGCGTCTGTCTCCTCATCACTTGTTTGCCTGACAGTTTCCTCTTTTTTAAAAGGCCCGCTGGCCACAGGCTGCACCTATGACGAAAGTGACGCCATGCAGCGTCGCGCTTCAATCACACCACGTGGCCGCCATCTTGTTGCAGGAGAGCTCTAGACTTGCTAGGCAGAGTCTGCGGGTGACTATGCTGGACAACCCCCCCTCCTGTTGGTTGGCTGCAGCACTCGCGGTCTGCTCAATTGCGAGGGGATCCGGGGGACACTGGCTGACTAGTTCACCAGACCGGTAAGTAACTTTGCCATCCTGCTAAGGAGGACCGGCCCCACTGTGTGAGCTGGCTCTTTTTCCGATCAGAAGGTAGCCCCAGGTAACTCACCCCTTCAGCAGTTACCTGTGGCAAGAGACCCGCAAGGGAGCCTCATAAAAAATACAATTACTTTGCTGTTTGTGCAAGCTCCTACCGCCACCATAAACACGGCTATAACTCGCCCCCTATGTAATAAAGGTTTGTAAACACTTATTTAGCCAATGCCGATATCATTTGTACCAAACTACTTGCTTACAGCAGCATTTTCCTGCCCAAATTTTTTTTTAGGGTCAGGTTTTCTGAATATCAAAGTAAAGATTCCCGTACGAGCAGCGAAAGCGCAGTGTATGCGTGTCCTCCACTTATACCATTACCTTTTCAGTTTCACTTGCATAATGAAACGGCATTTAAAATATAAACCTGTAGTACAGGTCCTTTTACTAAAGGATTGAAACGTCGTTTCCTCAAAGCACTTTACTTGATTTCCCACAGAAAAAATGAAAAATTGTCCACTAAGACCAAGAGACTCACTTGATGCCAGAGCTTCTGCCTCGGTGGAAGGAACCTTGTAAATCTTTCCTCCCTTGTAGACAAAACTTCCCTCGATCACTTTGAAGTCCAGATAGCGAGTAACTTCTGTGTAGAGCAGCATCTTCACCAACTGACCTAAAACGCAGAGGAATTTAACAGGCCGCAAAGGCAGAGAGGAAAGAGCCAACACAAATAAAATACCATTATAATTTCAATTACAATCAATTCCATGTAATACTCCTAAGCAGTCCCTTGCGTGGAGCGCAGAGCTGGATCACAATAACAAAACACAACTTTGGAGCGTTAACTTAAACAAGACACCAGAACCCCAAGCCCCAGGAAATACACAAACTTACCATTAGCCATAAGGAATTTAGGAATGAGATCCACATTCCAATCTCTTCCCCGTCCCATACTCTCTGGGGGAGATCCAGGGATGTTAAACCTTTTGTACAACTGCAAATAATGCAAATGTAAATTAAAGTGTGTACACACACACACACACACACACACACACACAGAGATTTAAATAACATATTACTCGGCCTGGTAACTAATGAAAATGAGCTAACTACCAGACATTGTGCAAAGATTAGAAAAACAGGTTTGTTAGGCTGGTCCCTGACCACTAGATCGCAAGCGTTTGGAAATGTCCATGGCTTACATCTTCCAGAGGTGTAATGGAAGCACTTTCTCCGCCGTAGTAAGAGTTGCGATCCATATGCAGCACCTTCTTGCCATTCACCGACATGATTCCCGAGAGGATACATTCCTGTACAAAGGCAACAGGGAATTGAAACATGAAGTCTTTGTTCATTATAAAAACAGTGACGACTGTGCGCAAGAAGCAGCCCACATAGTAAATTGTATTAAAGCAGCAGTGTAAAAATAAATAAATAAAAATAATAATAATAATATATTTTTTCCCCATTCAATATGTGCATCAATACAATCTGCACTCTGACAAGTGATTAGCTAAGTTGCCGATCGATCTGTTCTCCTGTAATCGATCGCTTGCTCAGGGTTATTTAATTCAGTTCTTGCACAGCATTTTGGGCAATGTTGTCCTGGAATATGATTGACTGGGCAGTTACTAGATACAATTGGTGCACTGCTAGAGAGAGAGGGTGGGTCTCAAGAGCCAGAGCCTATCAGAAGGGGGCTGTCACTTTGGAAATGCTTCCTACATTAGAAACATTAAAACACTTTTTTTTAAATGCTACAAGTATTTTCTCTTAGTACAGAACTGATTTATTAAAAATAACACACGTAGGATATTGTTTGAACTGCTGCTTTAAGTCAGGTTAGAGTAGCATCTCATTCCAGAGAGGTTTAAATCTCTCTCCAAAACCAACAATGGTGGAAGCTCCATCATGTACAAGCAGCAGTCATACTGAATGGCCTTGTGCGTGATCCTTAAATCCCATACATGCTTTGGGTACAAAAAAATATATAACTCTGGGACAAAAAGAAGCTATGTCCCAAATTGAGCTGTGCCCAGCAGCTGCTGCAGGGGAGAAAGGGAAAGTTAAATACTTCAGGAATATCTGGGATTGATTCCAAGGTCCCATACATAGGTCCTTAAAGCTGCAATCTCACCTACCATTTAAACTGTTTTTAGTGGGTTTTTTTAACATCGTTCACACCATGGAATTCCCCGGAGATGATCCATGATCTTTTAGCTCCCGGGACATCTGGTTTCAGAGATGTATGTATATTTTTATTTATACAGCCCCCACATTGTACTCCGCGCTTTACAAAGACAATACAGTACAGGGAATTAATACAATAAGTGCAACAAAGTCAGAGAACAGGAAAAACCCTGTCCCGCAGAGCTAACCATCTAAGTGGTATTTTGGGAGGCTTACAGAGCCAGCGGCTGAGGGAATAAGCGCAGTAGTCATTGACCACAGTGTTTGGTAGGAGCGACTGTGGATGTGGGACAGTAGCCACGAGTCCAGGCTATTGGAATGCTTCAGTTAAGGAGGTGAGTTAAGGTTTGTGTTAAAGGCGGGGAGAGAGGGTGCTTAATGTTTACCAAGTGTGAAGAGTTATAGTAAGATGCAGTGAGGAAAAAGGATTTAAGGAGGAGGGCAGTAGAGGTGAAAGGGGTGGAAAGGAAAGTTATAGGTAGAGCGTAGGAGATGAGCAGGGGCATAGAGAGAGATTAAAGCGGATATGTAGGAAGGAGCAGATGAGTGGAGATTCTTAAAAAGGCGAGGATAACTTTGTAGGTGATACAAATTTGATGGGAAGCCAGGAGAGGGATGTAAGGAGGAGATAGTGACATTCTAGCAGTCAAATTTTGGATAGATTGCAGGGAGCAAGTTGAGGCAGGAGGGCCTGTTAGCAGTATGTTCCAATAATCCAGACGGGAGAGAAATAAGGGAATGTGTTATTAGTAGTAGACTGACAGAGGAAAAGGAGAATCTTGGTAATTACAGAGGAAGCGACAAGTTTTGGCCATCCTATGAATAGAGAAGCAAAGGGAAGAGGCAAATGTCACTCCCAGGCGATGTGCTTTGGCGATAGGAGAGATGGCAGTACCGTTTACTGCGATGGAAAAGGGGAAAATATGAGGCGCTCCGTAATAGCTATTTTAAGTTTAAGGCAGCGGAGGGTCATCCACAAGGACATAGCCACGAGGCAATCAGAGACTTGGGACTGGATTGCAGGAGTGAGGGTACGGGTGGGAAGATATGTCTGCGTATCTGCATAGAGATGATACCCAAGGCCAAGAGAGTTGATGAGCTCACCAAGAGTTTATAATATGCAGGAGGAGAGGGGGAATCGACAGTAGCAAAAACAGAGAGATCGAGTAGCATTAGTAGGGAAAAGTGACCGTGGCATTTAGCTTCATGTAGATCATTGGCTACTTTAGTGAGCACACAGTCTCTGTTGGGGGAGCTGTACAAAAGCCAGATTGTAAAGGGTCCAGGAGGGCATGGGAGTTAAGAAAGTTAATCATACGGGAAAACATTAGACATTCTAGCAATTTGGAGGCAAACGACAAGAGGGACACAAGGTGGTACAGCTAAACCCCGTTATAACGCGCCTCGTTATACCGCGATTTTCCCGTTTTTAAAAAAAAAAATTTTTTTTTTGCACACTGCACACACTGCACACACTGCGCACACTGCGCACACTGCGCACACTGCGCACACTGCGCACACTGCGCACACTGCGCACACTGCGCACACTGCGCACACTGCGCACACTGCGCACACACTGGGCACACACTGGGCACACACTGGGCACACACTGGGCACACACTGGGCACACACTGCGCACACACTGCGCACACACTGCGCACACACTGCTCATTGCTCACACTGCACACTGCACACACACTGCTCATTGCTCACACTGACACACTGCACACACACTGCACACTGCACACACACTGCTCATTGCTCACACTGACACACTGCACACACACTGCACACTGCTCATTGCTCACACTGCACACACACTGCACACTGCACACACACACTGCACATTGCTCACACTGACACACTGCACACACACTGCACGCACACTGCACGCACACTGCACACTGCTCATTGCTCACACTGCACACACTGACACACTGCACACACACTGCTCATTGCTCACACTGCACACACACTGCTCATTGCTGACACTGCACACACTGACACACTGCACACACACTGCACACTGCACACACACTGCTCATTGCTCACACTGCACACACTGACACACTGCACACACACTGCTCATTGCTCACACTGCACACACTGCACACACTGACACACTGCACACACACTGCACACTGCACACAATTATTATATAGAAATAAACAGACAACTGCACTTTAACAGATGTATTTTGCCTGTCTTGTGACTTTTGTTTCACAAAGTTAAGGGGGTGGGAAGTCATTGTGCTGTGGGGGTTGGGGGAGGTGGCCGGGGCCCTGCGCTGCGCTGCGGCTACGGCGGGCCCTGTACTGCGGCGGGGGGGGGGGTTAGCGGTCTGTGTGTGTGAGTGCGAGTGCCTGTCTGTGTGTGTGTGTGAGTGCGTGAGTGCCTGCATGTGTGTGCGCGCGTGTGTGTGTATGAGTGCGTGAGTGCCTGTGTGTGTGTGTGTGTGTGTGTGTGTGTGTGTGTATGTGTGTATGTATGAGTGCTCCAGCCCGAGTCCGTGGAGGGAGGGGGGGGGGGGAGAGTAGCGGGTCCCTCCTGCAGCCAGTGGAGGGAGGGACCCATAGAAATGAACAGCACTTGTGTTACCAAAAGATGAAGATGATCATCTTGGCAATGAGGCTAGGCAGATTTCTGTACCAAAGATAGATTACATGTCAGCAAGATTGTCATTTGTTGTTAAATACCCCACACGTTGCACATAGTGTTAGCATATTAAAGCGAGGCCTTTTTACCATGCTTAAGTTCTACATACCTGGTCCCTCCTGCAGTCCGGGGAGGGGGGGGAGAGTAGCAGCTCCCTCCTGCAGTCCGTGTAGGGAGGGGGGGGGGGGGAGAGTAGCAGCTCCCTCCTGCAGTCCGTGGAGGGAGGGGGGGGAGAGTAGCGGGTCCCTCCGCTCAAGCCACGCCCCCCCCTCCCTGTCAAACCTCCCACCTCCCGCTCCGGCTCTTACACTTACTTACACACACACTCACACACACGCGAGGGCCCTGTGCTGCGGCGGGGGGGGGGGGGGGGGTTAGCGGTCTTCCGGAGACTGCTTACCTGTCTCCAAAAGCAGCACACTTATGCAGGCACCCCTCACGTTCGCCGTGCGCATGCGCATGCGCCGTGCGGCTCGTGAGGAGTGGATGTTGCCTGCCAGTTCCCGCGGTGACAGGGGGAAGCGGGGACAGGAGGGACATCCCCGCTCCCATCTCCTGCCCCGCGGTGACAGGGGGAAGCGGGGAGCGGAGGGACATGCCCGCTCCCATCTCCTGTCCCGCGGGATGAATATGCGCTAAAGCGCGGCGGCCATTTTTTTTTCTCGCGACCCCGTTAGTAACGCGGTGGTCTCGGGGTGGACCCCGAGACCCGCGTTATAACGGGGTTTAGCTGTAGTTAGTAAGGTATGTATGGTCTACACTTCAGCAAACTCAATAAGGCTACTAGAACTTTGACCTACACATTCTGCCACACAAAGAAAATGCATAGGGTTACATCCAATGTCAAGGTTTCAGTCGGCTATTCTTGCGGTCCTTTTGATTCCTACACCTCAGTTTAGTAGCGATTTGATAGAAAATATACTGCAATGGAATCCAGTAGCTACGAGTGCAAAATAAAGTTATTATATACAGCATGGTGGGAGCCTATCCTACAGTGAACGTTATGACATTACAGGCTATTTTATAATGAACAGTATATACAGCTGCCCCAACCAATGATCTTGGTAAAGATATTGCCCTTTTCCAGGCTGTACGCACTGGTATCTCTGAACATTTAATTACCCTACACCAGGGGTGGTCAACTCCAGTCCGAGGGCCACCAGCCGGTCAGGTGTCAAGGATATCCCTGCTTCAGCACAGGTGGCTCGATCAGCTCAGTCAATGACAGCCATCTATGCTAAAGCAAAGATTACTTTAAAACTCGACCTGTTGGTGGCCCCCCGAGGACTGGCTTTGGCAACCCCTGTCCTACATCCCCTCGTTGGGCTTTTCAACGCTCCTATATTGTAACAGGCAAGTCGCCAGACTGGCCACATATCTACTTTCTACACACAGGTCTTATGTTGTTTTTGACCCTTCCGCAGATGAAAAATAGATGTTCCTCCATAAAGGTGCAGAGGAAGTGATTTTAACCCTTCACTGCCAGAAGGGGCTTACAATGCAAAGATGTTAACTGGGTTAAAATAAATGGTTAATGTTGCCCTGGAGGAAAAATAAATAAAAAAAATAAATAAGAGAAGTACAGATAAACAAGGACCAGTATTTTTAAGCATTTGTTGGACACCGAGAAGAAAGGGTTACATGTGCTGGTTTGCAGTTGTGGGGTGGTGTGTGTGTGGAGATATAGATATACACATCTATATGTATAATGCAGAAAGAATTCAGCAAAGATAGTTTATTTTTCAGCAGTGCAGGAACTAAATGAGACATTACTAGCTTAACAGCAAAAAAACATCAGTTATGCTGTGTAAATTCCTTGCGGTGATATCCTCTTTATCCAGCATTATGACATTGTGATTCTCTGGATCACTGAATCTGCTAACAGAGGTAGAATGCAGGCGCTGGTCTGGCAACCAGTGCATAAATAACACTGCACAGGGTCCGTACAGCCCGCAATACAGTAGGGCTCCGCTTCTCGGCAATACGGCGGGGGCCGCCATGTCCGCGCATGCACAGAAGGGGGGCGGCCGAGTTGGCGCATGCTTGGGTAGGAGACAGAGGAAATAGCAAGTGCTACGTTCCGCTTTTCGGCGGCATCCTGGAACGGAACCCGCAGTATCAGCAGGGTACAATTCAAGCATCCGACAAGCGACAATCTCGTGAAGCTTGCCAAATAAAGTCCTATTAATACAAGTTACATTTATTGTATTCAATAGAAATACTACACATTTAGTCTGGGGCCTAGTAAAGATGGCTGCTATTGAGAATTTCTAAAAATGACAACTTTGTAGTCCCGATTGCTGGAATCTTTGCTGCACCGTTTCCTAAATAGATGAAGTATGAGCGTATGAGCATGCGTAAAGGTAGTTGCACTCACTGGAAAAAGGCAGTCATAGCGCATAGTACAAAGATACACCACTGGTCAGTAATAAATCACAAGAAGTGGTCAAAAGTACCAGCACAACACAAAAAGGCAAAGAAAATACATATATCTCATACGTCCAACTGGCAATGGTTCGCCTGACGTTTCTGTTCCCTCAAAACGTTGGGCAAACTATTGCCAGTTGGACGTATGAAATATATATTTTCCTTTACCTTTTGTGTTGTGCCGGTATTTTTGACCACTGATACAGATAGACCAAGAAATATAGACCCATCCAATGCATTTCGAACGTCGCAGCGTTCTTTTTCAACGCTTGAAAAATGCATTGGATGGGTCTTTTGCCACATTAAAGTGCCCTTTTAATCATTTTTTTGTCCTGGTTTCTTCCTGCTCCGTTTGTGCTGGTGCGCTTTTTGGTCTCCCTTTTCCCTGTATTGCATTGAGTAGCTGCACAGCCTGCCTGCCTGCCCTACCAGGATGTGAGTATTTGCACATTTTTCAGGGGAACCTGCCAATGAGACTGATGGTGAGTGGGTTGCACCACACACCACCTGTCTTCAGGAGGATAGTACCCATTATATGACACAATAGGTACTATATCAATTGTTAGTACCCTGGTACAGTGGTCTGGCTTATTATCATTTTGAGATATACCTGCATTTGAGCGCTTCAGCTATTTTCCATACTTTACTGCAGTGTCAGAATGAGTTGCCAAGTTGGACAGTCCCTTTGACATGAATCACACATGATCGGTCTGTGAGAACTGAACTTTTTAAAGCTTCCACAGTCCAGCTCATGTTAGATAGTGTGCCGGAGACTAGAAAAGGCATATATTACCGGTTGAACATAAACTGTTAAAGTGGCACTTCCATAGACAGAGTATAAGCCCTAACCTAGTGTGCTACACGCTGTAAATGCCGAGTATCTCTATAGCCCCCACACAAGTTGGACCAACCTTACATTGTTTGGTGCCAATTAAATCAATGATCAACAGGAGAGTCCTACCCAGCATAAGCGTATCCTGTGGGTGTTGAGACTAGAAAGCAATTCAAGCAATAGAAGGCTTCTGCTGGCTCCAATCTATCCTGGTCTCTATTCTCCAAGCAGCACAGGCATGGAAATGATACACTCTGTTTTTTGGCAAACCGATGTTTACAAAATGGTGCCGCCTCCCCAGCTACAGCTCAAACCATGCTAGTTTCTAGCCAGAAAATACAATGAATGTCTTCCTGCTTTGATGCACAAAGCTGCCTCTCTTGACTTGGTTTGATTTAACAAACAATCTTGCTCCAAAGGACTTCGCATACACAGGCAAATCGTCACCCAACGACTTGTGACATTGTGCCCTCATGACCAGCTTTTTTACGGACAATTCTAGACCGTCAGCAATACAAACCTAGACAAAAGTTGCGTTTCATGTCCCACTGCATAAACCAATATGCAAGTGGATATTATTTCTGTATTACATGTTCTAAAAACTGGAGGCCCTTTTTCCTGACTTCCTAAAAATGCAAAAACACCCCAGGATCTGCGCGCACACCTCACAGGTCCACCACACATCATAGTGCTCACCCTGCACAAAAACACTGTGGATAAGGACAAACGAGCACATCACTTTTCACGTCATCTGTTATAAGGTGCTCTCAAAACACAATCCTAATGCACTACAAAAAATATTATAGGGTGCCCTAATGATATCCAACGGGTGTCACAAGGGGTGTTATAGTGGTGACATTCATGGTACCCTGGGAACAACCCACACACGAGAGAGCTGTGAATGCAGTGGAATTATTTTTCCATTCCTAGGTAGCAACTTATCACTACACAAGTGCATATGGTAATCTTTGAGGAGACTCATGGCCTTGGTTAATGTGAACCTACTGGCACCACAGAGGTTAATAGCCTTGTACAGCTAGGACTTAAGAAATATGGCTCGTTCTTTTTGTCTGCCTGACCTTAGCCCCTGGCTGTAGTGTGAACACGGAAGCACATCCACATGAGCTCAAGTAAAGTCAAAACACACAAGGGTGACTGTTAACTGGCCACGTCAACAAATTTAACTGCAATTGCCACAATCTAATAGATGGAGAGACATCAGCCAGAGAGGGCACGGTCACTGCTGTGCATGGCAGAAGGCAAGAAGAATGCCAATGATCGTACAGTCCATACTTGTACCGACACAAGCAACGCTACCAGAAAGGAATGAAGGGCTATATTATCAGGCCAAATCAGCATCTGAACCCTCAATTCATCATTTCTAATTATGTCAACGTGTTAATAATTAGACACCATAGGGCTGTCAGCAAAGGTTTTCCCACACAATTCCCTCATTAGATCTCAAATCCTCCTTTGAACAGAAACCGTATCTCCCCTCTTGGCAAAAACAGAATGCCTAAAACAAATGGTTGCAGGAGCAGCGTTTGTGCTGGTGCTGGTGCTGGGGGGGGGGGGGGGGGGGGCGCTTTCACACAGATTTTTATTTTTCATTCAAATAAGCTTTATATTTAACTGCATCGCTATCATTTAGTTTTGTAGTAATATCAATTAAGGCAGCAGTCCCTCCTAGCAAATATACTCACACTAATTTACTGGATTTGGAACTGGGGGAGGGATGGGGTGGGGGGTTGCTTTGGGGACCCTCAGGTTCCCGAAATACTTACAGGTTAAGTAACCAGTCCTACTTCCTGGTTCTAGAGGGGATTTAAAGGGTCGTCCAATAATAAACCGAGACTGATGTAGCATTATTCTATTGGCCCAAGGGGATTGCTGTTTTAAGACCGCCAGTCTTAAGAGCAAGGTAAAAAAATAAGTGTAGCTAATAATTTGATATCTAAAAGGTCTTCATAGAAAGAGAATATTTAAGACATGCCATCCTACAGGAGACAAACAAGCTTTCTACTCCTCCATAATGAATATAACAATGCTGCAGTAGCGTGAAAAAGGAAATAACCCCATTACAAGACATAATAATAATAATAATAATAATCTGACTTATTCTTTGATGAACTTTACTCCAGTGTAGGTCCTACAACAGATACAGAAAGACTGGGATATTCTAGGTAGGTTCGTTTGCATCAGTATCTTTCAAAATCAAGTTTAAGGAACACAAAAAAACCTTAAACTGTTAAAGCTTGATACACTAGAACCCTATTCAGCCCAACACAGTGCTACTACATGGGCTGTTTAAACGGTGGTGTCAGCACAAGGTAAAAAAGGGATATACCCATGAGGGGTTTAAAACTTGATTTTAAAAAGTTGACATTCCACTTCTAACAGGGCGTTTAGCTGAACTTACACTTTCATCTGACTGAAATGAAGTGTGTACAAGTGAAACACATATAGAAGTAACCGTTCTAGTGCAGCCGGAAGGACCTGGCCCACGAAATGGTTAGTCCTGGAACCTATGCTGAGGCCCCTGAGAAAGCGTCTGCGGGAGTGAAAGTTAGATAGGGAGGGAAGTTTCATGGGCCCGTCCTGTTAGGGAGCCAGCGATGTGTTTCCTGTCACCTCTGTATATTCTGCAGCAGCGGCATTTCTTGCAAGGCGTGTACCACATAATTTAAGGACAAGTGAGCCCACAACCTAATCTGGTCAGGCTAAAAGAAGCTTTTTATAAGAAATTGTATTTCCTCTTAACTATAGAGTACGAGTGATAAGACAACTGTTGGTGTATATCTTAGGCCGCGATTATAGTCGCGGCATGCGCGCGATGGAGCACGTAATGTCACGCACGAAACATGCACTTGGCTGGGGAGGCATCACCAGGCTGGTTTGCCCTCATTGGCTGAACCGCTACAGTGACGCGTCCGTCGCGCAAATAATACAAATTCATTTTTATTTTCAAAAATCGCCCGCGTGGTCGCCCTGCAGCACTAGCGCGCACTATGGGCGGCCTCATTGAGGAACACACATTTGTGCTTGCGGCGCGCGATCGTGCACACGCGGCCTTAAGGAGAAAAGGGGTGTGGCTAATTGGGTTATCTGAAGAGGATTCTATGGTAAACTGTGGCTGACTTTTGTAGCTGATGTAATCAAAACTGATAATAACTAGTTTATTTCCTGGTATGGAGGATAAAGAGACAGCATTAAGCTGTAGGACACATGTAGATACCTTATTGGGTCATAATGCTGAGGGTAGGTAGGGCTGATTAGGTGATTTTGTTTCAGAAGCACTCTCACACTCTCACACTCTCACACTCTCACACTCTCACACTCTCACACTCTCACACTCTCACACTCTCACACTCTCACACTCTCACACTCTCACACTCTCACACTCTCACACTCTCACACTCTCACACTCTCACACTCTCACACTCTCACACTCTCACGAAGAGTTTTGTTATTCCACTGTGATAATACAAAAGACACAGAACATTTTAGTTTTTAAAAGGTGATAGGTTAAGTTAGGACATCACAAGAGGCAGTAGCAGCACGTGTGTGCACAGCATATCGGGGGTTTGAAAGTCGGCATGTATACCTGGGGGTGCGGGCTCCCTAAGCATCAAATGCTACAACACCGGGGTTGTGAACAGCCCACAGATTACTCATTTGGATAATAAATCCTTGCAACAAAGCAATAAAGTGAAAAAACTAAAATGCAGCAGAGAATAAATCATGTGAATGACACACACACACACACTACTCTGACTTGCAACATAACCAACTCCTAAGAAAGATTAAAAGCCATTTATTACTATAGCAGCTAGCTACATTTGATACAATTGTCTATACATCAATATTATATTGGCTGCGGTTTTTCTACACCATCTGGACCAGGGGCACGCAAATATTTTTTTGCTGCGCCCCCCCCCCCATGCCTGCTCTCCTCGGTGCGCACCCATCCCCCATCCTTACCTCGCATGGTGTCATTTGGTGTCACGTTACCATGGCAACCATGACGTCATTTGACGCCGCGTTGCCATGTTAATGTGTCCTTGAGCCCGCCGAACCTTGCTAAGTAGAGGTTGCAGAGGCCTTGCACGGTCCCCCTGCAACTACCCGCGCCCGTCTCACCCCCCCCCCCCAAAAAAAATCTCACGGCTCCCAGATTACACACCGCTGATCTAGACCAGTGGTTTCCAACATACATACTATAATTATATTGCGAAATTCTGTGGAACCCCCAACTCCCTGTAATAGCGTCTGAGATCGGAAGCATTGTAAATTCTTCTGTATTTGGTACAATTTTCAAATTACCTGAAAATTGCAGGGAATCTTTTAGGGAGGCCCGGGGAACCCAGGTTAAAAAAAACCCCTGATCTAGACAATATTTAGGATATGGTCTGTGTGATCATTTGAAATATATTATGTACTGTATTGTGCCGTGCATATGTCAAAAGAGAGTGCGGGGGGGGGGGGGGGGGGGGGAGAAGTGGCACCTACAAATTCTGTCTGCCTCCCAAAATTGTTATTTCTGTCTGGCCTTGCTTCCTAGGCAGAACATTGCTGCAACCATACACGGAAAAAAACAAATATAAAAAGTACAGTGGACCTCAAAAAGGTCTTCAAAGAATGCTCACCACCACAACCTACATTTGTCAATTCCCCTGGTTGCCACAATTCTGCTCGCCTCCCATCAGAGCATTTACAACAAGCTAATCCTAATATCTAGTACACCCCCATTACCAACATCCATTCTCCTCATGTTTAGCTCGCAACTGATGACCTGCCTCATTTTTAACAGCCAACCCTCACCAATTCCAGGAGACCTGCCATTTACCTTCTAAATAAATGAAGATATTCATCCATGTGTTAAGTTTATGCTATCTGATTATGTCCCTTAAACAGGTCTTCTTCCAAAGTTCGTTTATTTTGTGTCAATTGTTATTGGTTGGAGGGTAAAAAGAAACTTTCACGAGTCTACTTATGCAACATTAGTGAATGAAACCCTGGAGGAAAAAATGGTTGGAATGGTCTAGTTATAAAATGTGGCATACTACACACTATGAACAAACTGATTAAAATTGATTGTTCAGAGTAATGTTAATCTTGTACATTTCTGTTTAGAGAATAAGACAAAAATGATCACTTGTTAAAAGAGCCGCTTTCTTGATACAAAAATGTGTCACTCAGGATTTCCCCTCATTTCCATAAACAGGACGAGAGACTCCCTCCACAGGAAGGAAGACCGAGGTTCACAATAACAGCTCCAGATAAGACGCAGTAAATTAGAGCAATTAATGGCAATAATGGAAGGGAGACTTCATATCCGCGCAGTTTGAGAGCGATAATGCTTTCTGTGCCCATTGTATTTTTAACAGGAACTGAAATCTCAAAATGGTCTCAAGTACGTTTACAACAGCCAAACAATATGTTTGCATGCACACAAGTGGGCCACTAAATCTTAATCTCATGCAAATGCAAGCATCCACGATATAGCATACCAGCAGAACATTGCACAAGGGGATAAAGTGATACTGCCCATGATCTGCCTCTTCTGCTTGATTACCTTCCTCACGCCTACTTACAAGGCTTCTCCCATGTTGCAACCTCTCTCTGGAATTTCCTACCACACACACACCAGACTCTCCCCCAGCTTTCAGACATTGAAAAACTCCAAGAAAACTCACCTTTTCAAGGAAGTCTATCATACCCCCAACATTCTCCCCCCCCCCCCCCATTGGTGCCAGATGTGCAGCTGCACGAAACCTCACACTATCCAACACACCCTAACAGCCACATCGAAACCTTAAAGCTAAAGACCAACCAACATGTTATTTTTAATAGAAATCAGTTCTGTACTATGAGAAAATACTGGCATTATTATTTTTTAAACTGTGAATTACATTTTTTATGTAACAAGTCTTGTTTCTATAGCAACCATTTACAAAGTCACATCCCCTTCCTCTTCTGAAACAGGCTCTGGCACACCCCTTTTTGGGCCCTGCCCTCGCTCTAGCAGTGCACCAATTGTATCCAGTGACAGCCTGGTCACATGATCTTCCCCACAGAACTTCGCATCTTCGGTCCGCTTCTGCTGCACTGACAGCCATTTATTGAACCCCGAGCCGAATCTTCGCCGACCGATCACAGGAGAGCGGATGGATCAGCAATTTAGCCAATTACTTATTGTGTGGATTGTATTTTAAACGGCAGCTTGGACTGCTGCTTTAATGGGACTGGCTGTGTGACTCAACCAAACAACCACCCTGAGGCATTCTCCATGTTAAAATGAGCAGCCACTTTACCTTTAGTTTCAACATTCTCTCTAGACTGTAAGCTCTCATTAGCATGGCCCTCATTACCTGCTTATCTGTATGTCATTCTGTTTATGTAATTGATGTCATTCTGTAACCCCATCTACCGCGCTCTTAAATATGTTGGGTTTTTTCAAATAAACGATGATAATAATGTAACCGAATGCTGGAAACAGGTTCTGCCACTTAACAGCCCTTATGCTACTATAATTAAGAAAGCATTTTTATCAGACCTTGAATTGCTGACGCAGGGCCCTGCAACGCACCACTTCAAAAAAAGTGCATTTTAAAATCAAGTACAATGCACTCAAAATGTTCCAGTTTTATAAAACTTCTGCTGTAATTCAAATGTCAAAGGCCCCAGCATTTTCAGCAGACTATGCGCCACTCTTTCCACAGATGATGGCCAGCAAAAGCACCCCACCCAACATGAAGTCGGCACAGGGCATTGCTGTGCATACCAAAATACATACAAATCAGTGTTTCCTGGTCTCCACCCTACAAATCTTCCAACTGAGCATTTGTAACAAATACCATCATATAGGGCACGTGAAAAGACGCACCCAAAACACAGAATACTGTAGGAGAGGAATAGAGAGGCCTTCTATCCAACAGCAGCCTGTGCCAAAAATAACTCGAAAACATAGAAGTGTGTGTGGGGCGGGCAAGCGATATTGGCCCTTATGACATCCGGCCTCGTGTTCTTCTATAGGAAGATCTTGTTCACAGCTCAGGGCATGGGGGACATAATGAGAACAGATAAGGATGATATGTTGGGTGCACCGTGTAATTGCTATACAGGCGATCACTTTGTGCCAAAGGGTTAAAGGCCAATGACTTACCGACCACTTCAAAGGGGATGGGGAATATTAGTCAAATGTGTTGGAACAAGGGATTCATTTATGTGCGGTAACCATTATCCCTTCATAAAGATATATTAAACGGTCTACAAACATTTTCTTGTACACTCGCCCTTCTGACATTCTGTAAATTTCCCAGGAACGTACAAAATGGCTACGGGTTATTAACACACACAAAAAAAAATACACATTCAAATATTTTAGATATTTTCTTTTACCTTGTTTCCCAAAAACAGATTTGGGGAGAATTCCACATTTAAAAAAAGGTGAAAAAAATAAATAGGAAATAAACACTACCACCACTGTTTAATAATAATAATAATAATAATAATGTAAAATTAATATACTGTTTAGATGTCAATTTTTGCATCAAAACTATGATTCCTGTATTACATAGTTACATAGTAGAGGAGGTTGAAAAAAGACGTACGTCCATCAAGTTCAACCTATGCTAAATTTAGACAACAGATACTTTATTCTATACTTCCTTATTGATCCAGAGGAAGGCAAACAAAAAAACCCCAGTGTCATATCATCCAATGATATCCCATAAGGGGAAAAATACATTCCTTCCTGACTCTAAGAAGTGGCAATCTGATTATTCCCTGGATCAACATCCTTCCCATGTTTACTTATTTGGTATATCCCTGTATACCTTTCCTTTCTAAAAAGATGTCCAACTTTTTTTGGACAAATCTATTGTATCTGCCATCACAGTCTCCATGGGTAATGAATTCCACATTCTGCCTTACTGTAAAGAACCCTTTCCTTTGTTGCTGGTGAAATCTCCTTTCCTCCAACCTAAAGGGATGTCCTCGAGTCGTTTGTACAGCCCTTTGGATTAATAGTTCTTTTGAAAGCTCCTTGTATTGTCCCCGAATATATTTGTATATAGTTAGCACATCCCCTCTTAGACGCCTCTTTTCCAACGTAAATAAATCTAATTTAGCTAGCCTCTCCTCATAAATTAGATTGTCCATCCCCTTTATAAATTTGGTGGCTCTTCTCTGCACTCTCTAGTTCCATAATGTCTTTTCTTAGGATTGGTGCCATAAATTGTACTCCATATTCAAGGTGTGGTCTTACTAGTGCTTTGTAAAGGGGCATAATTATGTTTAAGTCCCTTCCATCCATTGCCGTTTAATGCAAGATAAGATCTTGTTTGCCTTTGCAGCTAATGCATGATTTTGGGCACTATTGCTATCAGGAGGGGGGAAAGAATTAATAATAATATATAATAATTTGGCACTGAAAGGCAACTACAGTATAAAAGACAGTAGTGATAACTGTAGACAGCATAAAGTGGTATGGTGAACGCGCTAGTCCTGATGAGGTGTTTTGTTTTTACACAGCAGATATACAGATATATTTCCTAATAATTTTCTGATATAAGGAGATTTGGGTTTCCAGTGTTGTTCTTAAAAACCTTGTGGGAGGCATTGCACCCTTAACCTTTTCGATGGGAACAAAGGGACTGTCACATATGGCTGATGAGCCCTGGCAGCAGCAGGTCACAGCCGCTTTTAGGGGCCACGAACGTGGTCAGAGTGTAAGGAGGCGGCTTATCTCTTTTGTTATAGATGTCATGGGGCTACACAAAGGACTCTCTGGTCCTGGTGCCAAAATGACTACAGTGTAGTCCAGTACATAAATAACCATGTTGACACACTATAAAAACGCAATTCTGTGATTGAGAAAACACTGTGGCCCATATTTACCAAGCTGTGCTGTTATAAAAGACATATTGCAACGGCCATAAGGTTGTCTCTTTGTGAAGGGGTCTTATGGAATAGCATCACTTAATAAACATGGCCCTATGTCTGAATGTTTAACCTCAGCAGTGCCAACTGTGCTTCGGCTGCAGTGTTAAGCAATGCTCAAAGTGCCAAAAACGTATATCTAAAGATGGTAAATCCTGCAGCATCAGGTGGGCCTGCATAAAGACCACAGACACAGGGTGCTGACCCTTTCAGATAAGGAAGAAGTCATTTACCTGGCGAATAAATAAGGGGCTTGTTCAGCCTTAACCATTGGCCAAATAAATAAAAAAGGACTTACTCAGTCAACCCTTAGCCCAATCTAACCTGCACCCTCTGAGAAATAATACTTTGGGGAAAATCATTGCTGGCTAAATGAGAGAGGGAGGAAGTTATAGAGATGGCTGCCAGGTAAACAGACACTTCCTTTAGAGAAAGCCCCTGGCGTGCAAAGAGTTAAGCAGGTGCAGTTATATCAGTGATGAGGAAAGCAGTAGCACCTTGAAAGTATCAATAAACACTCACTGTTGCCAATGGCCTATTTATACAGTGACTATTTCCTGTTTTATGCTGAAGCACCCGGAGATATTCATGCAAGTAAAATCAAAGAGCTTTTCACCATTTCACATGGCCCAGATCACCCCCAATATAAATATCAGGGGTATGAACACAACACATACAACGCATAAAGATGTTAAATTATTCTATGATTTTTACAAGGGAAAAAAAAAACAAGATAACAGTGTAAGATTGTTTCGATCTGAATAAAGTTAAATTGCATGAAGTACTTCCCTTTTCAGTTTATATATACAGGTACTTACATTTAAAAAAAAAAAAAAAAAAATTTAGATTTTTTTATATTTGGACAGTTTGATACACACACACACACACACACACACACACACACACACACACACACACACACACACACACACACACACACACACACACACACACCACACCCCCCCCCCCCCCCCTCCCGAGCGCACAACTAGCTGGCAACAAATCACCCATGCAAAATGAGCTGGAGAGAAATCGCCCTGGCCGCACTTATAGTCCTTGCTATGGCGACGCGGATGTCACGCTGCGGTCAAAGAAAAACAAACAAATTGAATTGACTTCCAGCGAACGCCCCATCGCTCCTACTATAAGCGCACGCAACGTATTCAATACATTTGTTTTGACGTGACATCGTGTCGCCGGACTATAAACCCAGCCTAAGGGCTGTTATATAGTGCTCACTAGTGCGCGTGCGGGCACCCAGTGCTGCGCGCATTTAGTTAACATAGAGCATGCGGCTATGGGACGTGGCTCTGACGTCACAGCGTCAGGCTGCACTGCGATTGGCTCCCAGCGCGAAAATACTAATTTCTTGTATTTTCCCAGATCAGCCGCGCCAACGCTCACGGCCGTGCGCGTCTGAAGTATAGCAACCGCAGGCTCATACCAATTATCATTGACGCGCTCGCACACTATATTACAGCCCTTAGATTGTAAACTCTCCAGGGCAGGGATTTCCTTTCCCATTGTCTGATTTTTCTTGTTTATTGGACTATAAAAAGTCCCTGCACTGTATTGTCTCTCTTGTAAAGCACCAAGTACAGCTGTGGGCATAATAGAAATACAATAATATATATACATATATATATATATGTGTGTTAGATATGAGTATTAGATATCAGCCCTCCTGCTTGTGCACACACAATGTGTTAGATATGCGTATTGGATCTCAGCCCCCATGGTTGCGCACACAGAGCTTGTTGCCCCTGCTTGCCCCGGGGTTATTACAGAGCGGCACCTCCTGAATGCTACAATATAACAGAAAGCTGCGCTGCATCCTGCAGGGCCAGGCAGGGAGGGGAGTGTCTCCGGGCACTAGGCCTCAGCCAGGCCGCCTCTCAGGAGCTGAACCCCGGGGCCGCCAGGGATCATTATCCCCCCCCCCCGTGGGTGAGGAGAGCGGCGGGTTCTTACCGTCAGGCCGGTGCCCAGCACGATCACGTCGTATTCTTCATTCATGGTGTTCCGGTGGCGGGTGTCCCGGGGCGGTGGCGGGTGAGGTGTCGTCGGGGGGAGGGGCGCGCTCACGGATTGCGGAGGATGCGGAAGCGCTGACGGGGACAGCCGGGAGCGCGCACGCACTGACGCTCGACTCGGAGCGCTCGCTCGCAAACGCCAGCCAATCAGAAGCGCGGAAATGAGGCCTTTGCTGTGAAGGGAGTGAGGCGTCAATCTTCCTTTTACCCATCTCGCGTACCCGATTGGTTGGCGGTTGAGGGTGTTGCTAATGCTGTCCGACGTCCCAGGCGGTGATAGGCCTGTCGAAGGTCTCAAAGAGAAAGGGGGAGTGGCGGGCTTCACCCATCAGGTGGTGGATGGCAGTGAGGAGAGCATTCTGATTGGTCCTACTCTTAAGGTAGGCGGGCGTTAAGTAAAGGCTGCGGTGCCGAGCGGAGCTCCCTGTCATTGTGACTGCGGATGTGGAAGGAGACGGACTTGGGTCTAATAATATGGGGTTTGTGTATTCCAGGCCTGCTGCCCCCCCCCACTTATAAACATCACTTCTGTCAGAGAGCTGTATTTTATTATCTAAATACATGTCTGTGGTGAGCACCCAGCACACCACGTACCTAGGGATAAGGAGTGGCTCAGTGAGTAAAGACACTGACTGGTACTGAGTTTGGAGCAGAGTCACTTTATCTCCCTGTGCCTCATGCACCAAAAACAGATTGTAAGCTCTACAGGGACCTGTATGGATCCAGGGGGGGGGGGGGGGGGAAGGGAGCAGGATCGTCAGGAACACCCAGAAAAAAACATATACATACAGATCATGGTGTGGTATGAAAATAAATATGAGTCAGAACTCTGGAAATGCTTGGCTCTTATGAATAACCTACTTACAAGAAGTAGGATTTAAACCAGCGTTTGTATAGGTAAAGATGAGTATATTGGCTCTTCTACTTGAGATCGCAGACTGCAGCAGACTAGTAGTTTAAGTGGTATGCCTGCTGGGACTTTCACTTTCACAGTACAGCAGTCGCATTCGTTCAGAGAAGAGAGGAAAACATAGTGTTTTACCAGGTAACACCAATTTTTATCGTAGTAGCATAAAAGATATGTACTCACAATATATCATGTGAACACAGTCACATAAAGGTATCTTTATGCGATCTCAAGTAGACGAGCCAATATACTCATCTTTACCTATACAAACGCTGGTTTAAATCCTACTTCTTGTAAGTAGGTTATTCATAAGAGCCAAGCATTTCCAGAGTTCTGACTCATATTTATTTTCATACCATACCATGATCTGTATGTATATGTTTTTTTCTGGGTGTTCCTGACGATCCTGCTCCCTTCCCCCCCCCCCCTGGATCCATACGTTTTGCGAGGGAATCAGTGTATATTCCCTGGAAGGTTGAGAGTTTTTTCAGTTTCACCACTCTTATATTTTTTTAGATCACTTGCACTGTGTTAAAGCGCCACTCTAAATCACTGGGTTTCACGTTGTTTCTCTACAGGGACCTGTGCCTGCAAAATGTCTCTGTAAAGCGCTACGTAAAACTAGCAGCGCTATACAAAAGACAAAAAATAGGGATGTCTGCACAATTAAGGTGAACGTGAAAAAATTGTGGTTGCATTTTTGCCAAGCAGGTCAAGATACATAGAAATGTAATTAAATTAACAGGTAGCGTGTATGTTTTTATGTTCTGTGCCCGTTAAAGCTATGAAGCTCTGGGAACCCCCTGTTTCCTGAGATACATCCGTAGCTAATGTAATATACAGTATACATATATGTATCATGGTTAGTCCACCCTGCCTCTCTTTCCCCCCTGTCACATAAGTCCTTAGCAGTCTAGGCTGTGACAGGCTATCCTGTGGGTAATTGAACCCCCTCATGCTCCTCTCTGAGTGACAGCAGTGGTGGTGGTGACTCATGGTCTGTGTGTAGCCTATCAGGGTACAGACCTTGAGCCCTCCCCTTCTGGTTCCTCAGAGGGGCAGTGCCAAATTTAGAGTTCTCTCCCACCCTTCCAAGAGAGTGGAGGTGTGTGGGCTGTCTCCTCCCAGCTGGGAGTGATGAGGGCCTGGCTGGCTATAGAAAGATCAGAGGCCTTGTACTATGGAAGAGCCAGCACCATCTAGAGGCCTGGAATCCTCAGACCCTGCATCCACTGTATTGAACCATCTGCAGTGACTGCTCAATAAACTGTTCTGTTCTACATACCCCTGCCTGAGTTTCCAGTCTGTTGGGCAGGGTTGTATATGATTGCTTCGGTGGGGACTGCCTCCAGAAACCCTGGAGTCCACCAAGCTGGTTCTGCTTCTGACCTCCTGAAGTCTCCCTGCTGGCTTCCTATTCATTTCCAAATAAACAATACAATTCTCCTCTTTTCATTTAAGGCTCCACACTCCTCTGTACCTCCCTATGCCGCAACTCTGATCTATCGTTACATCCCCCTACGCGTCTATGACATTCAACCCAAGGTTGTCCCATCTCTTCACCTTTTTACTGTATCTCTACAGCCCTCTACTGTCTTAAACCTTCCTCACTAATCTCTAACGCAGGGGGGGGGGGGGGGCTCAACTCCAGTCCTCAAGCCCCCCCAATAGGTCAGGTTTTCAGGGTATCCCAGCTTCAACACAGGTGGCTCAATCAGTCCCTGCTTCAGCACAGGTGGCTCAATGAAAGACTGAGCCTCTGATTGAGCCACATGTGCTGAAGCTGGGATATCCTGAAAACCTGATCTGTAGGATAGGGGAGGGCTTGAGGAGTGGAGTTGAGCCCCCCTGCCCTAACGTGATACAGCCTGTTATAACATACAGGCTGTACTATCATATGAAAGTATTACAGGTCAGGGAGACAGGCGTAGTGTGCTTGACAGTAACTATTAGCTGACCTCCCCCGGGTATGGATACATAGAGTATTCCAATGGCTCTTCTGGCAGCTGTGAGAGAAGACATGTTCAGTGTCCAGTAAGTGAATCATTTTAAGCCAGTCCGAGTGAACCAGCCTGCAGTGTTACGTACTTAGCTCCTGGTCATCATGACATCGTTATTTAGTTATAGTTATCCAAATCTCAATCTACAGAGACGTAGGATTAGGAGCAACCAGAATGCACAGGGATTAGAGTTACAAACAAGGGCTGGGCGGACAATGGTCTCACGGTGACATGAAGCCAGGGTGACAGCACTGAGTCGGTCACCTTGGCAGTAGGGCGCCTTTCTTATTGGTTAATCTCACAGCCCTGGCTGCTAATAACATAACACTGGGTATTTATGCTGTCCATGTGTCTGCTTACAGACTTTACCTCTTGCCTATTACAGGCACAAATAAGTGACAACCATGCAGCAAATATTGAACCCCTTAAACCAAAGCAATGCATTGCTAGCCCTTGTGGTACCGAGGGATTTAAACACGTATGACAGACCTTTGAACCAACTGTTTATTACACGAGGGGGAAGTTATTATCAAGCGACAGAAGAATATAATGCAGGGAACGTTCATATCTTCAATGCTGATTAGTGAATAAGAGAGCACAGCACAGGCGTGATCCCATTAGCTGAATTTAAAGGTACAATTATTTTTACCACCCATGGGAATAAATGTATGTAATGTCCATAACCCTTTTCCCTGCTGGAGGGGTGTGCAACACTCTCACCATCACTGCTGGCCCCTCTCGCAGAACAAAGGATTCATAGAGAGAAATGTAACATTGGTGATTTGCTCATTCCTCCCGTTAAATCTATTTTTTTGGGGCCGTTATCTGCACTCCTTCACAATGCTCCGCGGAAGTCATCGAAGACCTGACGCACTGCAGGTTTCCTTGCGAGCTCCTTTGCGCAGATCCCAGCACAGTCAGCGGTGTCGCCTAGTCCAGATTCCAGCAGAACGTGAACACACTGCGCATGCTGCCCGCCGCACGCCATGTGCAGAGCTGCGGAAAGAACACGCAATCAGCCATACAGATAACTGCTGGGGAGATCGCGCTACCAGAAAGTAACCCGCGCCCGTAGTGCCCCATTGCCAGAGATGGGTAAAACATCCACCTATAATTGCAAGTTTGTGATGCCGGAAAAGTTGTGAAGATGTCGGACTTTGCAAAGAACAAGTCATTTCCTATTTAGAGACAAGCAAACTGTAGAGATGCAGCGACGCACACCCATCCGCTCCAATTTGAAGAAGAGGGCGACCAAAATGTTGTTCAAAATAACTTGGTTTAGTGAAACGTGTCTGATAAGGAAGAAACAACCTATATGTTTCACGCTGCGCGCTTGCTCGTTGTCCGTGAGACCGTGAGCAAGCGCGAAGCGCGAAACATGTAGCTCCTTTTCTCCCTTAGCAAACATGTTTCAATAAACCAAGTTATTTTGAACAAAATTTTGGTCGCCCTCTTCTTCAAATTTGAGCGGGTGTTGGTGCTGTGTCGCTGCATCTCTACAATTTGCCTGCACTTTACCAGCGGAGTCGCACGCCAGAGTATTCCTAAGGCCGCGCTTATAGTGCCGGCGACGCTGACGTCACGCTGCGGTCGCTGGAAAAATAAAATTGAAATGACTTCCAGTGATCGCGACCAAGCCACCGCGCTTACTATAAGCGCACGCGATGGTGTCAATGCATTTGTTTTGACGCGATGTCTGGTTGCTGTCGCCGGCACAATAAGCGCGGCCTAACTCAGCAACTGCAACTTCAGAGCGCAGCTCCCACGGAAGGTGTGAGGAAGAGATTTTTCTCTATTTTGTTCACTTCTTTGCATATATATATATACAGTATGCATGTACTCTAGTGGAGGGGGTAAGCTGCAAGCTGCATGTAATAGGTTTAGGAGAATACTTTTGCAGCTGGCAATTCAATGATTGATATATGTGATTATTACAGTTGCCTAAATAGGTGCTATCTCCAATTTAACCAGCCCCCCTTCTCATGCCACACAAATGTGCGATACATCTAAGGAATACTTCATCCATTTATTGATCTAAGAAGTTTCAATTCAAATATATGGTGTTCAGGCATTTTTGGAGCCCCAGGTATCCTATTGCTGGACTATTACCTATTTAGAGATAAAAGTTTTACCCCTGAGCCCAAAATTGTGGCACATTATATGCACAAAACAAATAGTGTGCTCGTTGCAACCTGGGAATGTATGGGCCAAACATACCAAATCTCCACCTACGCTCGTCCTTATCTTCCTATTAGATAGCATGCCAAGTTTGGTGGCTTTAGGATTAAGCGTATGGATATATGTATAGCCGGACAAACCAAGAACCAAGCTTTCTGAATGATCGTATAGGTACGTTCAGTCGTTTCTTACCAGATCTTCCCTTTGCATCTTTAGCGTGTATGTCAGCACCAAGGGACAGGAGAGTGGCGATAGTGCTTACATGTCCTTCCTGAATCATCAAATAAAGATAAGAAATTAAAGGACACAAAGAACAACATGTATAATGACCAGAATATCTGCGGCCATCTGCTGATCTGAGGAGTGCAATATTGCCAATCGGCTTCTATTTTAATGATGAGGTTATCTTGCCAACCCGACTCTCATTCACACGTTTGTATCTCTGTCTCTGCGTTACTATGAAATACATAGAATTTAGGCTACTGGGGTAGAGCGAGGGTAGCTAACTCCAGTCCTCAAGAGCTACCAACAGATCAGGTTTTCAGGATATCCCTGCTTCAGCACAGGTGATTCAATCAGTCTCAGCTTCAGCACAGGTGGCTCAATCAGTGGCTCAGTCTTCGATTGGGCCACCTGTGCTGAAGCAGGGATATCCTGAAAACCTGACCTGTACAATAGGTAGCCCTTGAGGACTGGAGTTGGCTACCCCTGGTGTAGAGCTGCAAGAGGCCACAAGTGCGATTGGGAGTAAGCTTGAAGTAAGAGATCAATGATTTCTACCATTCTTCAATCACTGACGACTGTTGGGACATAGGAAACACTTCCCCGTAGGAAACACTTCCCCGTAGGAAACGCTTCCCCGTAGGAAACACTTCCCCGTAGGAAACACTTCCCCGTAGGAAACACTTCCCCGTAGGAAACACTTCCCCGCGCTGTTCTTGTTTCTTGCTGTTGAGTGGCTAGCAATACAACTGTCCCATTAAATAAAAATAGAGCAGGAGGAAACTAGCTGAGTGGCCCTAAAGCTTGAATGAAAAAACATATATAATAAAGGATTAATAACGCATATTTTCCAGCCAAGTGTAGCAACCATGCAGAACAACTGATACCTTAAAAAAAAAGGTAGAGGTAAAATACAATACAATTGGGAAGGAAGGTCATATCCACTGTGAAACATCGCAGCCTATTAGATTGTCTGCTTTAGATAGGTTTCTTACACATTTAGAAAAACCTTTTGTCCTGTATTAGACTCTGCCACCTCTGATGGGAGGCTGTGCCATGTATCCACCACCCTCTCCGCAAAGAAGTACCCTCCTCGTATTACTTTCCCCTTAGCCAGACCCCCTCCAGCTTCAGGGCACGGCAATTTGTTCTAGTACAAAGGGTGGCCAACTCCAGCCCTCAAGGGCCACCAACAGGTCAGGTTTTAAGGATATCCTTGTTTCAGCACAGGTTGCTCAGTCAAAATGACCGAGCCACTGATTGAGCCACCTGTGCTGAAGCAGGGATATCCCTAATACAGTACCTGGCCTGTTGGTGGCTCGTGAGGCCTGGAGTTGGCCACCCTTGTGGCCTTCTCTTCCCCTGAAATATGCTTCCCTCTTGTACCTTGTTGAAGCCATTCAAACGTCACTGTTTCTATCAGATTTCCGTTGTCTCCTCCAAGCTGCACATGCTGGGTTTTAAGATTAGCACAGAGGGAAGGGATTGTATTGGCTAACAGGCCTGCGAAAGAGTTTATAGGAAGTGCAGGAGAGTAGGTAGTGAAGGGGTTAAACCCGTTCGCTGTGCCAGTCCCAGGAAACCCCGCCCACGTTTCAGGTCCTGCCTGGCGTGCTGAGGCTCTTCCCAATCAACTCCTGATGAGAACTTGGGGTTAAGGGCGCCAGCCGAGAGTCACAACCTGCAAGAGAGCAGGTTCCCCCGAGGCTCTTATCTGGGGGGACAGCTGGGACTTCCACCCGGCAGCGGAAGTAAGGACGTGTTGGTCACTGGCAGAGTTATGCTATTAGGTTGTATTGCTTTGTGCTGCTGTTTAAAGTGTTCTGCAACCTGATTTGTCCCAGTCTGGGAAATAAAGGACTATCGTTTGAAAGAAGTTGGCGTGCAAACGTCTTACTGAGCCTACCTGGGAGGCCATTCCTGAAAAACCCTGTGAGGTCCGGAAGATTGTTGCTTATTAACTATGGGTCCAATAAAAGGGATCACACTTGTGTTACTTGACTATTGCTTAACATGACAAAGAAAATCAAGTGGTTGGCAACACAACAAAGAGGACGTTGAATAGTTATATTGGTTACAACTAATGTACAAAGTTTCAAGCGTTCAACACTACTAAGATCCCCTTTTTTATGCACATTTGTTATTATTAAAATACTGATTTTTTTGTGTGTGCTATGAACTGGTGAAATAATACATTTGATATAAACCAGGACTATGGGACAGGTGAGTAACGGATAATGAAAGAGTTCAGGTATTGGGTGTGCAGGCGAATCTATTCTTCAATGTGTCTCCCTTCCCCACGGAGACTCTGTAGTTCAGATGGCATTTTACATATTAAACACCTTTCAGTCGTTTTTCTACCACCCCAATGGCTTTGTGTATTTCATTTGCGTGGGTACAATACCTACAGAAAATATGTGAGAATATAAAGAAGCAACAACTGGATTTCATATATGTCACTGCTGTGAAACACAAGAAGCAAAGCAGAATGCCCTTATCTACTGATATAGCGCATAAGGTATGAGGTCTTATTAAGTGTATAAACCAAGGGAATAGCGTGAGCAAATGATGTATGTATACAATAAGAGACAAAAAGGCCCCAATCCTACATCCAACTTGACAAATCATTTAGTACATACTATGTATTTTATCTATATTCTTTCTACATAAATATGGGCCATTTAGTTCAGTACTTAAGCCAAAATATTTTAAGCATTTTTGTCTCTTGTTGTATACATAAGGTCACAAACCCAGCAGCATTCCAAATGATATATATATATGCGTGCACACATGCACACACACACACACACACACACACACACACACACACACACACACACACACACACACACACACACACACACACACACACACACACACACACACACACACACACACACACACACACACACACACACTGTAGTTAGCCTGGGTTTTGAGCTTGCTAAGACTATGGCTAATTGTAAATTGGTTTTGTGACCTCTCCTCCTCAGTTTAAGCTCACCCACTCTCACTTAATCAGTGGGTCTTGGAACACACGTGAATGACTAGTGTAGCCATGTGGAAAATTGGTGGCAGTAATCCTGGTAAGTATGCAGGGTTGCCAGTAACCATCATGGAGGTTTGCCCTCAAACCCTGGTGAGGTGTCATATGTCCCAAAGGAAGTGACAACATGCTGTGTGTCCACGGTTAGTGACATCAGTGATGTGCCTGTTCCTAGGTGATATAAGACACAGCACTGCCTAAAGTTAGCAGTTGAGTTTCCTGTTGTGCTGCCTCTGTTCAGTAAGAGGCCCGTGGATGTCTGCAACATTGTTGCAGTGGCTGATGCAAGAGCTGTGTCTCTGTGCAGCTAGAAGCAGACAGAGAAGCTGGTGAATCTTCCTTAGGGGAGAGGTGGAAGCAACTCCATTAGAAAAGGAGGAACCTTTCAAAGGGAAGCACTAATGACTATGAGCGGCTAAGCTGTCTGCTGTGAGGGGCAGCTGGCCCACAACACCATGCAATAAAGATGACCTTGATCAAAGATACCCTCATGTGTGAGTCTGGGGTTACTCTGCAGAGGAAAGCACCACAGAGGAGTTCCTCATCAGAATCATCCCCATGCGGACGCAGGGATCCTGATGAGGTGGAGGCGCTGCACTGGATATAGGTAGGACTCATGCACACTACCTCAGCTGCCTGTCTGGGTTGACAATCCCCAAACACCATCATGCGGGAGACTCAGGAGTCCTGTTGCCAACAGGTGCACCACCAGACACGACCATGTAATGGGGACTGGTTAGACCACAGGGGCCAATGTGAGATTGGGTGGGTCAGTCAGGCCAGAAAATCCGTTACACTAGCTTATTAAGAGATTTCTTCTACCTAAACCTCCTTCTTCCACTCGTGACTCCTTTTCTCCTGTTACAGAGCTGGAAGTTTCTAAGCTGATTTTCTCTTCTCCCTCTACAACATGCCCTCTCGATCCTATCCCCTCACAGTTTATCAGATCTCTTACTCCTGTCTTAGTCCCCATTCTCACCCAGATCTTCAATTCCTCCCTATCCTCTGGCACTTTCGCCTTATCCTTAAAGCATGCTGTGATCACACCTATTCTCAAAAACAACCTAGACCCTATGTGCCTTCCTAACTCCCGCCCTGTATCCCTCCTGCCTTTTGCCTCCAAACTGCTAGAACTCTGTCTCTGCTGCTTCTGATTCTGTCGATCACTCACTTGTACTTCATATTCTAAATTCTCTTGGTATCCGCAAGTAAGCCCTACCCTGGTTCTCATCTTACCTCTCTCATCGCACATTTTCTGTCTGTCTTGCCAACATGTCTTCTTTTCCTGTTGATCTGAGTGTTGGGGTACCTCAGGGCTCCTCTCCTGAGACCTCTCCTTTTCTCTCTCTACACACTATCACTTGGTGACCTTTTGGCCTTAGGTGTCATCTCTATGCAGATATATCTATCCACCCGTACCCTCACTCCTGAAATCCAGTCACAAGTCTCTGATGTGCCTCCTGGCTATATCCTCATCTCAAACTTAATATGGCTAAAACTGAGCTAATCATATTTCGCACTACATCTGGTCTAATACCCCCCATTTTCAATCACAGTAAATGGTAGTACCATCTATGCTGCCCCCGAAGCACGTTGACTGGGAGTAACATTTGACTCTTCCCTTTCCCTCTCCATTCGCAGCATGGCCAAAATGTGATTCTTCTTCCTCCATAACATTTCCAAGATCTACCTTTCCTTTAGTCAATCTACTGCTAAAACACTAATGCATGCCCTTATCCTCTGCCCCGTCTGGATTATTGTAACACACTGCTAACAGGCCTCCCTGCCTCACAACTTTCTCCTTTGCAATCTATTCAAAATTTGGCTACTAGAATAACTTCATTTTCTCCCAAAGCAGTTCCTGCTCCTCTACTCCTTGCATCCCTCTCCTGGCTTCCCATCAAATTTCAGATCACCTACAAAGTCCTCCTCCTAACCTTTTAAGGCTCTCCCCTCATCTGCTCCTCCGTACATATCAGCTTTGATCTCTCGCTATGCCCCCTGGTCGTCTCCTGCGATATACCCAGAACTGTCTCCTTTCCAGCCCTTTCACCTCTACTGCTCTCTCTTACCTTAAACCCTTTTCTCTCACTGCCCCTTACCTGTGGCACTCCCTCACACACCGTGTACGTCAAGCGCCCTCTCCCCCCCACCTTTAACATTATACTTAAAACTCACCTCTTAACTGAAGCATTCCAATAGCCTGGACTTGTGGTTACTGTCCCACACCCACAGTCGCTCCTACCAATGACTGCCATCTACTGCACTAATTCCCTCACCTGCTGTCTCTGTAAGTCTCCCATCATACCACTTAGATTGTAAATTCTATGTGGCAGGGACTTCCTTTCCTACTGTCTGATCTTATTTGTTTCACGTATTGTATTATAATTCCCTGTACTGTATTCTCTCTTCTACAAGTGCTTTGGCTGTGGCAGAGCTTGTGTTCACATGTCATGGGTCCAGACCTGATGTGGATCAGGAATGCATGTACAATATATCCTCCCAGAGTTAATATGTTTACAATACCTGTTGCAGGGCTACACAATAACAATGCAGCTATTCTAGTGCAGGGCGACTAGCAGAGAAGTTACTGAGTAGGATGAAACATTCTGCATTGCGAAGTCAAATACACCAGACCTTGGCTGCATAGTGCAGTGCGCTCAGCCGGACTCCAGTTGCTCTCTCATTTACGTCGACACCAAGATGAGATACCAGGTACTGGAGGGCCCCATCCTGTCCTGTGACTGCAGCCAGATGCAAGGCCTGAGCGCCCATCTTATCCATGGTTGTGTAGCAGACCTAGCATCAGGGAGAAGAAGTCGACACTGTACAGGGAGAACATTCTCGATTTTGTGACCGGGCCCCAGGTAGATGGTGAAAGGAAGCCCCATGAGTGAGGTACCACCATAAAGTATACACAGAGGAAGAAAGAACTTAACAGTGAAAACAGATGTATTTTATGCCGGTCGGTGAGTTATGTGAATTCTTTCTTCCTTGTCTAATCTTTATTGGGATATGAAACAAAATGCCCTAGCAGTCTGAGCACCATTTCGGAAATGTGGTAAGGTTTCCGCTCTCCATAATCAATGTTAAGAAACGAGGCATGTTGCTACCCTTTAATTAAATGACCAACCTGGCTGGATTCTTATACAAACAACACATATGAAAAACAAAAACAAAGCAAGCAGCAGCTAATAATAATAATTATTATTATTAAACGTGAGTGTGCATAGTACAGTAGAAGTGATTCCTTTGAAGAGGTTAACAGGACATTTCTTCATAGATAACATGATAGTGTACAGGGCTTTTTGAGACTCGGTCTCGTGTGTACTGCCAATTAGTCTCATCCTCAGATCCATAGCCTCATTACGCCCGACTAAACGTAATTAGCACTAAAGTGTGCGAATGGCAGATACAGCAACCAAACCCTCAGCTGGGAGCTTGCGAACCCGCTCACGCTCGTGAGCACCGTGTGTGAACAGTATGAGCATCAGGATACATCTTTAGGGACACTGTGTCCTCATTTTCATGCTCTTCCTGCTTCCACTCAGCGTAACCTTGGACACGTCAGTTTCAATCATTTAACAAAGTCTCCTTGCTGAAAAAACATTCAATTCTAGTTTAAAAAAAAAAAAAAAAAGCCGCTCCAGATTGATCAAAGAAAATCGAATTCTGCTGACAGCGACGTGGTTTTGCTTTGATAAATCTGTTCTCTTTTGTATTGCACCAGTTTTGGAGCAGGAAGACTTTGCTAGTCTCGCATACCTTCTTGGGACCTATGCATTAAGGACAAATTCATTGGCATAGCAATTCTTTCATGTATTGAGGAAATAAATGAGATATTTTGAAAGCAGCCTTATATAAAAAATCTTAAGTGATAACGTAAATAATTCATGCGGTGGCTAATTCCCAGATTAAAAGTCTATTGGCTTCCAACTATTTTAACTCTCTGCTAATCTGGACGCTTGTGTGCAAGACACATTATGAAGGCATTTTGTGTTGAATCAGGGAAAACGGCTGCATAATACATGCTTAAAAATTAAATATTGGAACAACACCATTAACAATACATGGATTTAGTTCATGTTGCTCCAAAAGATTTAGGAATGCTGCTGTTATTTTTCTCATTGTCCTGGAAGTTTGTATCTCACTTATTGGGTATATCCCTGTATACCTTTCCTTTCTAAAAAGATGTCCAACCTTTTTTTGAAGACATCTATTGGATCTGCCATCACTGTCTCCATGGGTAATAAACTCCACAGTGTAACTGCCCTTACTGTAAAGAACCCTTTCCTTTGTTGCTGGTGAAATCTCCTTTCCTCCAACCTCAAGGGATGACCCTGTGTCCTTTGTAATGTCCGTGGGATGAACAGTTCTTTTCAAAGCTCCTTGTACTGTCCCTGAATATATTTGTATATAGTTATCATATCCCCTCTTAGACGCCTCTTTTCTAATGTAAATACATCTAATTTAGCTAGCCTCTCCTCATAACTCAGATTTCCCATACCCTTTATAAAGTTGGTGTCTCTTCCTTGCATTTTACTAGTTCCATAATGTCTTTTTTAGGAAGTGGTGCCCAAAACTGTACTCAATATTCCAGGTGAACTTTAATATGTTAAATGTATTTCAATTTGAAGCTCATGGCTTCAGTACAGCGGTGTTACGACGCCTTAAGGGCCTCCCGGGCGATGTCATCACGTCTCATGTTGTCACATTACTATGGCAATGCATCGCCATGTGATGCCGTGTCGCTGTGATATCATGCAGAAGGGCTGCTATGTTACAGAGGCTACGCTCTCTCCCCGAAAATCAGTTTCATTGCTATGGGATAGAGCGCAGGGCCTCTGTAACCGCTTGGGGGGGAGGGGGTCATCAAGAGTCTGGAGGGAGGATCCCGACTTCCTTCGGGCCTCCTCCCAAGCTCGGGCCCTCGGGACATGCCCGGGCAGTTGTTACGCCACTGCTTCAGTAGCCCTTGGTGAAGGACATACAAATATAGAATTGCTAGACCAGTATCCACCTACATAGTTGCAGTGTGTATGTAGGAAAATGTCTGGATGATGTGTATTAGAGCAGAATATTGCTGTGGATTAGAGAATATCAGACGATTGATATAGAGACGTTACAATAAGTGTGTACTATCAGGCTTCCCTGGCAATGGTGAGAGGTGGAATGCAGGTGAGACTATTTACTAAACGTATACTAAGGGGCTATTTACCCTATTTCAGCCTCTGGCTCATTAAAGGAGGTGGTGGTGGCAGTTGGGGACATCTCTCCGGTTGTTAAACACAATTACACTTCTTCTTCCTCTTCTTCTTTCAGATTGTGCCTTACAAGTGTGATAGAAGGACACTTGGTTCTGATCTCCGCATATTCCTAATACCTCCAGGAAGGCACACGGACAATAACAAAGTAATTACAGGGGTGCTCTGCGGATATGTAATAACAGCAAATGTAACTCAGCAGACAGTAAAGTGTGAAGGAATCTGGCTGAAGGCTGAATTGCCCGCTGAGTTGTTTACTATTGATACATCCCTTGCATAATCTGCTACTGTTGTGCATACATAACATTACTATCTGTCAGGGGCAAGCCTGTTTACAACAGCCAGAGCTGCTGGGTGCCGGCCAGGCACTGGTTAATCCCTGGCTGGAGGAAGGCAGGACTAATGAGCAAGGGTTTAACAGGCAAGAAAAGGAAATGTTTCTCTGTCTCTCACTGGTATGTTTACAGACCACACAGGTGTGCCTGAATCCTAGGGACACCAGCGGAGACCGGCCTTATGTAGATGTCCTAGAGGCATAGGGACACCCGGTAAATATATAGGCGTATATGGACTTTCATATGCTGGGGAAGCTGCACTTTGGCCTGAGAAAAGCCTGTACTTTACGTTGCTGGACTTTTGCTAGCAAATACCTATACTTTATGTTGTTATAACTTAATACCATAAACGGCTGAATAAAAGCCAATGCTATTTTTCCAAAGCAAGTCTCCTGTCTTCACCTCTTCACGCATCGCCTACAGGCAACCTGACAATCCTTCCAAAAGTGTTTGGTAATGAGCAATCCCATCAGAAAATGGGAGAGGACAGCGCCTGACAATGCATTTACACGCACAGTATGGTTTGTCTTCTTCTGTATTGTCCCATTTATTTTCCTATCTACTGCCGTACACAGCATGTGGTTTGGGGTTTTCCTCCCAAAGGATAAAGGTCAACACCTGGCACTATGCAATGCTCATGAAGAGCTACAAAACAAGTACAATTTCCAAAAATGTATATCCGAAACAGCGATATATATTGCTACTTTTCAGGGCCACAGCCAGATTTCCTGGGGCCCAGGACCAGAGTTATGAGCCCCCCCCTCGTGTTGGCGTCTTGCGAGCCCCCCCCCCACCCCAGCAATTTCACACCTCACTAGCACCCTCTATTTTCCCCGCTCTTCCCATGTATTTCTCTCCCATCTGTCTCATTCTTATCCCCTCACCCCCACTCTTACACCCCCTCTCTCCTCACTCTCCCCCCCTCCTTCATATACCCCACTCTCACTCAATCTCTTCACACACTCATTCCCTCCCCCCCCCAACCTGGCCCTTCACACACAATCCTCCCCCACAAAATACATACAAACCCCCACACCGCCCAAATACATACAAACCTCCCCACCCCCCCACCCCCAAATACATACAACTCCCCACCCCCCAACACATACAAACTTACCTACCATGGGGATGGTCTTAGGTCTCTGTCTGTGCCCGGCTTCCGTTCCTCTCATTACCGCCAGGCCCTGGTTCTCCCCCAGCTGTGGGCCTCCCTCGCCAACACTGTCCCACTCCAAACCTCTGACGTCGGCTGGTCCTCTCTCTCATGCCAGTGCGCAACGGAAGCTGGCCCCAGCTTGCTTCTGTCGTGCGCCGACGTCAGTGATGCCCGGCGTGCTCCAGCGTCAGAGGTTCGGTGTGGGACAGTCAATAAGGGACTCCTGCAGCTGGGCAAGAGCCAGGCCCGGCGGCAAAAAGAGGACCGGCAGCCTATCTATTGTTACAGTTTACAGCTCAAACTGCTGGGAATATTGGCAGCAACCCCTGGAGGCAGTTGAAACTTAGGGAAGTAAATGCATAGCTAAAATGAATGTAGAGGGAGGACTCATTTTGTAGCACACCCTTTGACTTCACACCTCCCAAAACACTCCTACATACAACACATGGATACATGATCGTGAGCACACCTTAGATAACGCTCACTTTCTCTCATTCTCGTGTGTTCACCCGTCTGTTCCCTTGTGTTATATAGAGGCGTGTTTATAGGAGGTATACAAGTAACTGGGTACTCTCTCATTGGAAGCCAACACATTATAATAACGGGACGGTAAGCCTATGCTAATGAGATGTAGAAGTGCTGTGGTTTTCGCATGTAATTAGTCTTTGAGGATACGCATTAACCTCAGGGAACACAATATCCGTTCCTGGTTTAGATAACGTCACGCTATAAGGCCAAGCTCATACTCTCCGCTTGCTTGCGAGAGTGCGAGCTCTCACCATGCCCCGCTGCTGTAGCACAAGCGATCTGTGCTCACAGTTTTTCAGGCAATGGGGCGGCGTGTCATGGAGCTGGTTCACCGTGATTGCCTGAACAGCTCACGTGACGCAGCAGCCGCCTGAAAAGACGATATTTATTGTCTCCTCAAAACGTTGCCGCGTCAATGCTCCACTTCGCCTGCAGGCACGCATGCACTTGAATAACTCTCAGAGCAAACAACGGGAGTACGCTTGTCATGCATGCACGAACGCAGCAACTCCGCAAGTATGAGCTCAACTTTAGACCTGATTTAAGCAGAGCTAGGCAGATCTAGCCCTTCAATTTAGAAGGGCAGTGTAACAGGGGACTTATCCCTGTTCAGTAATGTGCCTTTAATCTAGCAGTGTGGTAGTTAATTATTAAATACCACCTGCCTGACTAGATTGTTTACAAAAACCTGTCTGTTCAGACAGGAAGTGACTCTCCTTAGCTCTGACTGAGAGCTGACCTTTGGAGAGACAGAGCAGAGGTTCTTGAGTCCCAGGAGAGACTGACCAAAAGAAACCCAGATCTCTGGAGCTGACCAGTCTTGAGCTCTGCCCAGCAGAGCTGATTTCAAGACACAGGGAAAACTACTACACCTGAAGCTGAACCAGGAAGTGAGAAGATTTTCCCTCCAAAAACCAGACAAGACTGTTATTCTTAAGAGACTGCTTATATCTGCTTATTTCATGCTATATGTTTTGGGCTGCGAGAAATGCTTGACTAAGGGAGATGTGAATTATTGCATAGTGTTTCACTAGAAATACTCCCAAGTGAATAGAAGCTTTGTCCCCCCCCCCCCTGTGTTTGGATGGATTTCCTGATGAAAAGGAAAAGGCACAATAAAGCCTTATTATAATTTCACATTATAAACGTCTCCAAATTGTGTACCTCTGTCAACGTCCGTCTACAGGCAGATTTTAGTAAACCAAGGAAGATTCTACAACGAATAAATTGGGATGAAGTTCTTGTAGCTATAAATAAAAAGGATAAATGGGTAGTTTTAAACTCATTGTTAGATGAGTACACTTCTCCGTATATAGCCTTGGATAATAAATGTAAAAGAAACAAATTAAAACCAATGTGACTAAATAGGTAGGGGAACAAGATGAAAGGGAGAGGCACATATTTTGATTGTTGAAGTCCTAAGAGACAGAGGCATCATGTCAGAAAATGTAGACATGTTAAACAAAGTCCCTGCCTCTGTATATACCCAAGAGGAGCAATAATATTACAGCTAAAGGAAGCCGCAACCTTATTCTTTAGCTCAGTGGTGTGCAACCCATGGTTTGCGACTCTCTTGGGGATCGTTGGCAAATTTCTGGGTGTCGCCAAAGGACCCCCACACTTTTAATCTTCTGACCAAAACTACGGAAACTAACTTGCACCACAGAAGCAGCAGCAGCTCATCTCCCTCCCTGTCGCCCAAGCAGAAGCAGTCTCTCCGGCTCCGTTCAGTCATGTAAAGTCAATTAGTGATATGCGCTCCAACATATAAGTCCAATCCTGGTATAAATCCTTTGAGTAAAATGTAGAAAATAGGTACTGGGGCTAGTGAGGTGTGTATTCATCATATTGCATATACCATATGTCAAGAGCTCTAACCCTAAAGGCCGAAGGCTGAAATATGAAGAAAATCAGACCTACAGCCTCATTGGTAGAGTCCAGAGGTAGGTAGAAAAGGAAGAATAACTACTCACAATTCGTGTTGCCCCAGTCCTGTAGATCTTGGTGGGCGTGCAGCCAGGAGAATGCAGAGAGATCCAAGGGAAAATGCTCCAACGCACAGCCCTGAACAAAGTGGGACCCCCACCAAAAACTAATAAAAATATATCAAGTACTTTATTGTTCCATAGTTTAAAAAAACGGAGGTAGGTACCCTCCTACGCGTTTTGGGAAATCCGCCCTTTATCAAGAAGTAATATGTCCCCACCAACATTGGTATTTAAATACCTTTCAGAGCAGCCCCAATTCGCGACAAAATCGCCACCAAATGGGCCCGCCCACAAACGCGATGGCGTCACACGCAATGCGTTATGATGTCATGCTTCATGACGCGCTACAGCAACGCCCCCTGACACTGTCATGGCAACCAGCCGGCGTCCCGCAGTACAAGGGAGGCGGGCCGTGCCTCGGGCAGCTCGATCTCAGTCCCCTCCTACACTGCAAAGCAGTAAAACGGACGGAGGAACGTTCAGTCAGCCTGGGGCCGCGGGTGGGGGCTTGTGTAATGGACATTTAAATTTAAAGGTCGCGGCTAAAAAAAGGTTGCGTACCACTGCTTTAGCTAATACAAGAAAAGTGCAAAGGCGGTATGGAAGAATAATATTTTCATATTATTTCTATGCATAGCTATAACCAGGCTTTTGTTTTCCATAACTATAAGGAGCCATGCTTTCTGTTTCATTGCATTATGGGTTAAGTGAAATTGTGTGTGTGTGTGCAAAACAAACTTTCCTTAATGTTGAAACTGCAATTTCTTTGTTTAGCTGGCCCCCTCGTCTTATCTATAACACCCCCTTGTAGAGTTAGAGAGAGATGTACCAGCTGTCGGCCTTGAGAAAGATGAGGTAGCACATGAGTTTTCTTTTTGCTTAATCTGCCAAAATATATTGCAAAATGTATAACCAAGTAGCTGCAAGAAAAACAAGATAAAGAGAAGTAAGATGTCCAATGAAGTCATATGGGTAGACACTGTGATATTATGTATGCCCGCCTCTTTTTCTGGTATAAGTTAACTTACTTAAGAGTTTCTTGTACAGTGCCTTTGTGCTAAGTCAGACAGCAATGTTTTGATTTGCATTAAATGCACTCTTGCAAGCAGCTGCTGCAATAAAGTTTTTCAACAGATTGTTTTTGCCTAAAAAGAATAAGTGTGGGTCTGTGTTTTTCCACGACAGTGGCTTGAAAAAAATGAAGGTATACACATAAAGGCATACACCCAAAGGTTCTGAAGTAGCCCCAGCTCAGTCACAGCTGCATCATTATATTTAATATTCAAGGAATCAATTTCCAAAGGTTTGATACCACAAGATTGGTATAAAGCAGATGTGGCACCTTTATTTATAACGTTAGTTGGATCGCAGCCAGGGAATTACAGACCTGCAAGCCCATTATCAATAGTGGGACAGTTACCTGAAAGTTTATTAAGGGACGATATTCAGGAATACCGTTTGGATGACAAAATTATTAGTAATAGTCAGCAGTGTCAGAGACACCCGGGGCCCCAGAGGGATCTGATTGTAGACCCACCCCCCCCCCCTGCACATAACCGCTCCCAAGCTCCTACACCACCCCTAATGTGAAGAGAAGGCGGGAGGGGGAGGAAGACGGAAGTCAGAACACCTGCAGGGGGCCGACTGGGTGGAATCCTGAAGGATAGTTTAGCGCCAAACTAACTTTATTAGCTTCTTTGAGGAGGTATCTAGGAATATAGACAAATACAATGTATTTGATTTACATTTACTTAGAATTTGCAAAGGCTTTAGATACGGTGTCACACAAGAGGTTAGTGTACAAAATAAAGGCAATTTGTAGGAGTGCAAATATTTGCACCTGGATTGAAAACTGGTTAAAGGATAGACAGCCGAGAGTTGTGAGATTCAAGGTTCAGTACAGAGGCCACTGCCTTTTAACTTGTTGAGTAATGACCCTGAAGTAGACATAGGAGAGCAAAGTCTCCATCTTTGCCAGTGACACTATACAAGTTCTTCTGTAGAGAAATTATTTAAACTTAAAGTTTGGGCAGATAAATGGCAGATAAGGTTTAATACAGATAAATGGAAGATTATGCATTTAGTAAACAATAATAAGCATTCTACCTACTAATGAAACTGGCCAAAATTGGGTCAATCCTTCATGCAGAAAGATTTAGGAGTGCTTATAAACAGCAGGCTCAGCAATGTGTAAGGATCGGGGAGCCACGTCGCCCTCCCCGCTTACCTCTGACCTCTCCCGCTGTTCCCGCTTTCCCCGCCGGCCAGGACGTCTCTCCTTCAGGGACCGGTGGTCATGCGGGCCGTGCACGCACACCCTGCCCGGGGTCTAGTGCCTCTCTTCTCGAGTCCGCCCTCGGTCTCTGCCCACGTGGCGGCACCATCAGGGCCCAATGCGCATGCGCGGCGTGCACGGGACTCACGCCAGCAGTCCAACAACTCAGTACCTCCCCACACCTCTGCTGGATCCCGGAATGTCCCATAGCAGCTACTATTGCTGAAACACCTCCACACCACCACCTACCTCATTGGTTGCCTTCTCCTTTATATGCTCAGCTGTGCCATTGGCACATTGGCTGAGCATAAACCTATGTTGCGTAGTGTTCACTGCTGCTTGCCTCCGAAGTCTTGTCTTGCTCTTGTATGTTCCTAGCTCTCTGTTCCTGACCCCGGCTTTCTATTGGACTCCGCTCTTCTCTACTCCTGACCCCGGCTATTCTTGATGATCCGCACCTCTCCAAACCCTGACCGTGGCAACATACCTCGATTACTCTCCACTCTTCAATCCAGACCACAGCTTATAGTACCTGCAACGATCCGCTACTCTCCAACCCCGACCTTGGCAAGTATTACAACTATCCTTACCTCTTCAATCCCGACCCGGCTTCCTGGACGATCCTACTCTCCAGACGCCCTCGTGGCAGTGGGTGGCGTTTATATCTACCCCCACCTTGGCCTCGTGGTCACGCCTTGTTTGGGGTGATCACTGCGTTACAGTATGCTCAGCCCCGCAAACATGGACCCCACTGAGGTGGGGCAAGTCTTGAGTGCTCATGCCAGCATGTTCGCAAATGTAGAGAGGTACTTTGAGCAAAACGACCAACGCATGGACCTGTTACAGCGTAACCTTCAGTCCCTCACTGACCGCTCACTAGCCTCTTCTCCTAGCCCCATTCCTTCAGTCCCTGCTGTTGCTACATCTAGTGCTATGTCTACGGCTTCCTTGTCTGAACCCCGACTTCAAGCACCAAACCGCTATAGTGGAGATCCCCACGATGTTTTATCTTGTTTGAAATCATGCCCTCTCGTTTCTCCTCTCCAAGATCTAAGGTGGCATACATCATTTCACTTCTCACCGGTGATGCTCTGGCCTGGGCTTCCCCCATCTGGGAGCAAGATGGGACCTCACACAGGATATCGGACAGTTCCCCCGGGAATTTCGTAGAGTCTTCGACACACCTGGTCACAAGGTAACTGCGGCCTCCTCTCTTTTTCACCTTTCCCAGGGGAATCGACCTGTCGCTAGATATGACCTGGACTTCCGCACTATTGCAGCGGAGACAGCTTGGAATAATGAGGTGTTGTCGGCTGCTTTTTGGCAAGGACTCTCGGAGACTCTAAAAGATGAGCTTGCCGCACAATAACACCCCACAGACCTCGAGGAGCGGATCGCCCTATGTATTTGCGTAGATCAACGCTTACAGGAAAGGAGATCCGAGAGATCCCGTCATCGTCAACTTACTCCCATGTACCTTTCTCTTCAAACCAATACTGACGAATCTCTTCAGTCTGATCTTCCTGAACCCATGCAGCTTGGCGGCAATAAACTGTCTTCCTCTGAGAAACAACGTTGACGCAACGCTGGTCTTTGCTTGTACTGTGGCAATTCCCATCATCAGGTAATCAATTGTCCCCACAAGTCGGGAAACGCCAGCTCCCAATGATGTCCAGGGGAGTGACATTGGGAACACTCACCACCTTCCCTATCTCTAAAGTAATCTTGCCAACCAGGATTTTACTCCCGGTCTTGCTCACCGGTGAGAACTTCCATACCACTGCTCTTGCATTTGTGGATTCCGGGTCAGGAGGCAACTTCATAGACCAAAGCTTCGCTGAAAGGAATAACATCCCTCTCATCCGCAAAAGGTATCCTTTAGGCCTAGAAGCTATTGATGGTCGACCTCTACAGCCAGCTTTTATTTCCCTACAAACTACTCTTTTCCACTTACTTACAGGCGAGGACCCTACGGAACTGATCCATCTAAATGTCATCCACACGCCATCGGTCGAAGTGATACTCGGTCTTCCCTGGCTTCAACGCCACAACCTCTGTATCGATTGGACTGGTAAGGAACCTATCATATGGAGTACGTTTTGTTAGAAGTCCTGTGCAGTGCCTCAAGAAAATATGCAGCCTTTCGACGCCTGAAGTAAGGAAAGACTCTCTACCCGAGGTTTACGGGGATTTCCACGATGTATTCGACAAGGCACGATCAGAGGTCCTGCCACCCCATCGTCCTTTCGATTGTCCCATTGACCTTCTTCCCGGTTCTGTCCCTCGTAGGGGAGCTTCGTATCCACTCTCTCTTCCAGAGACCAAGGCCATGAGGGAATATATCCAGGACAATCTGCAGAAACAGAAAGACTTCATCCGGAAATCCTCTACCCCAGCTGGTGCAGGCTTCTTTTTTGTAAAGAAGAAAGACGGAAACTTGCGTCCCTGCATCGATTATAGAGGTCTTAACAAGATCACCGTTAAGAATCACTATCCGTTGCCTTTGATTTCTGAACTCTTTGATCGCCTTCAAGGGGCTACCATTTTCACTAAATTGGACTTGCGTGGGACCTAAAATTTGTTGAGAATTTGTCAGGGGGACGAATGGAAAACGGCCTTCAACACATGTGATGGTCACTATGAATACCTCGTCATGCTCTTCGGTTTCTGCAACGCCCCTGCTGTCTTTCAAAACTTCGTCGATTAGATTTTCAGGGACCTCCTCAATCAGTTTCGTATCGTTTACTTAGACGACATAATGATTTTTTCCAAATCCGTCCAAGAACACATCGGACATTGCAAACAGGTACTACTAAGTCTTCGTGAGAGCCACCTCTTTGCTAAACTACAGTAGGAAAAATTTCACTTTCATCAAACATCCACAACATTCCTGGGGTACATCATCCCTGACACAGGCCTCACCATGGACCCAGCTAAAGTGAAGGCGGTACTGGATCGGCCTCATCCTACTATTATGAAGGCTGCGCAACGTTTAGTGGGCTTCTCCAATTATTACCGCAGGTTCATTCCAAATGTTTCCTCTGCGGTAGCTCCCATTACAGCGTTGACAAAGAAAAGTACAGATCCTGCCTCCTCGTCATCAGCTGCCATTCAAGCTTTCGATCAATTAAAAAACACCTTTGTCTCCGCATCTATCCTCATACATCCGGATCCAAAACTACCATTCACCCTTGAGGTTAATGCAACCGATGTCGGGGCCAGAGCCATCTTATTACAGAGAAGGACACCTCAAGTGAGACTTCACCCATGTGCTTTTTTTTCGAAAAAACTTTCTCCTGCAGAGCAAAGTTATGATGTGGGCAACCGGGAACTTCTTGCCATTAAACTAGCCCTAGAAGAATGGAGGCATATTTTAAAAGGTGCTGAGCACCCCATCACCATACTGACTGACCAGAAGAATTTGCTGTATATCGAAGGCGCCCGACGCCTAGGTGCCCGCCAGGCTCGCTGCGCTCTTTTCCCCCCCTGTTTCAATTTTATTATTTCCTTTTTACCGGTTCTAAGAATGTCAAAGCCGGTGCCCTTTCATGACAGTTTTCGCTTGACGACAAATCCGAAGATCGCCTGGAGACTATACTTCCTTCTAAGTTCATACTTTCAGCCAACACGTTTGACACTTTGAATGATATTCTCACGGACCTATCCAACATCTCTGGTGTTATTGAAGTTCCGGAGGGTCGTCTCTTCGTCTCCCCACCTTTTCGGAGAACGGTTCTAGAATGGGGTCATTCTTCTAAACCTTCTGGACACCCAGGTACGAGAAGAACCACCGACCTGGTGGAGCGGATGTTCTGGTGGCCCAGCATCCAAAAAGATGACAATTTGTTGCTGCATGCTCGACATGTGCTCGTAACAAAACTCCTAGAAGCAAACCACCAGGTCTTCTACGTCCCCTTACCATTCGGGACTGCCCATGGACCCACTTGTGCTTGGACTTTATAGTAAAATTGCCTGAATCTAAGGGGATGAACACCATCCTAGTGGTCATAGCTCGCTTCTCTAAGCAAGCACACTTTGTCCCATTGGGAGGTCTTCCCGATTCTTCCAAATTAGCTGATGCCTTTGTCAAGGAGATCTTTCGTCTGCATGGAGTACCACGAGCCATCGTCTCTGATCGAGGCTCTCAATTCATCTCAAAATTCTGGCATTATTTTGCTCAACAAATGGGGATACCTCTATAATTATCCTTGTGCTACCACCCGCAAACCAACGGTCAGACAGAGCGAACCAACCAGTCTTTGGAACAGTACATACGCTGTTTTGTCTCGGACACCCAGGACGACTGGACTGATCTCCTCACCTGGGCCGAATTTGCACACAATAACCTGCGCAGCGAGTCCACCATGGAGTCACCCTTTTTCATTAATTATGGGTTTCACCCATCTCTTCTGCCCATCACCACATCCTGTTCTGGGGTACCAGCAGCGGATAACAGGATCCGTCTTCTACAGGCTTCATGGAGTAGGATCCAAGCAAATCTTAGGAGGACAACCTCTGGGCAAAAGATGCAGGCTGACCGCCACCGTCGCAGGATCCAAGAATACAACCCAGGAGACATGGTGTGGTTATCATCAAAAAATATCCACCTCAAAGTTCCCCACGTTAAAATTGGCACCCAGGTTTCTCGGACCCTATCCTGTCCTAGAAAAGGTCAACCCAGTGGCATATAGTCTACGCCTCCCCTGATCCTTGAGGATCCTTGCTGAAACCTGCTGTCCAGAATCCTCGCTTCCCCGATCCTGTCTCGTCTCCAGCTCCTCTCGTCGTTCAGAGTCAACAGGAGTACAAAGTTCAATCCATCGCGGACTCCAGGATCTCTAGAGGAGCAATACAGTATCTGGTGCATTGGAGGGGTTTTTGACATGAAGAACGCTCCTGGGTTCCTCATCACCATCTTCACGCCCCCAGACTCGTTTGGGCTTTTCACCGGAGATACCGTCTCAAGCCTGCCTGGAAATGCCTGGAGGTCGCACCTGAAGGGGGCCAGGGGTACTGTAAGGATCAGGGAGCCACGCCGCCCTTCCCGCTTACCTACGACCGCTCCCGCTGTTCCCACTTTCCCCGCCGTCCAGGCTCTCTCCTTCAGGGACCGGCCGTCATGCGGGTCACGTGTGCGCACCCCGCCCCGGGTCTAGTGCCTCTCTTCCCAACTCCGCCCACACGGCAGCAGCATCAGGACCCAGCGCGCAATCGGCGCGCACGGGACTCGCGCCAGCAGCCCAACAACTTAGTACCTCCCCACACCTCTACTGGATCCAGGAACGGCCAATAGCAGCCATCATTGCTGAAACACCTCCAACCTCATTGGTTGCCTTCTCCTTTATATGCCCAGCTGTGCCACTGGCACATTGGCTGAGCATAAACCTATGTTGCGTAGAGTTCACTGCTGCTTACCTCTGAAGTCTTGTCTTGCTCTTGTTTGTTCCTAGCTGTCTGTTCCTGACCCCGGCTTTCTATTGGACTCTGCTCTTCTCTACTCCTGACCCCGGCTACTCTCGACGATCCGTGCCTCTCCAAACCCCGACCTCAGCAACGTACCTCGATTACTCTCCACTCTCCAATCCAGACCACGGCTTATAGTACCTGCAACGATCTGCTACTCTCCAAACCCCGACCTCTGCAAATATTACGACTATCCTTACCTCTCCAATCCTGACCCGGCTACCTCGACGATCCTACTCTCCAGACATGCCCTCGCGGCTGTGGGTGGCGTTTATATCTACCCCCACCTCGGCCTCGCGGTCACGCCTTGTTTGTGGTGAGCACTGTGTTACAAGCAATAGTGCTCAATTTCAGGCAGTACCTGCAAAGGCTAAGATATTATGCATAAAGCAGTGTATCGATGGAAGGGAAGACAGCATAATGTTGGCACTGTATACATTCCTAATAAGAGCACAGCTTGAATATGGAGTACAATTTTGTCACCTCACCATAAAAAACAACATTATGGAACTGGAAAACGAGAAGAGCCACAAAATTATTAAAGGAGGTGGAAGAGTTGACTTTTAAGTAATAACTATTTAGATTGTTTATTTACATTAGAAAAGAGACGTCTAATAGGAAATATGATTACAATTTTCTACGTCATTACAAAGAAATTTGGAGGAAACCTCAAGGAAACTTTTATACCAAGGACAGCACAAATGATTCAGGGTTATCCCTTAAGATTAGAGAAAAATGGATTTCACCAGCAGCAAGGGAAAGGGTTCTGTACAGTAAGATGTGGAATGTATTACCTATGGAGACTGTGATGATAGATACAGTAGATAGCTTTAAGAAAAGGTCAGACATTTTTTTTTAATATAAAGGAAAGGTATGCAGGAATATGCAGAATACGTTAAAACATATGACTTTTGTTGACACAGCGAGAAATCTGATTCCCATTACTAAACTCCGGAAGGAATTTTTGTCTCGCTTACGAGACATAATTGGCTAATGTTTCACTTTTTTTTTTTTGCGGTTGCACTAATCTGGATCAGTATAAAAACAAATATAGGATGAGAATGTCAGCCGATTTGAATTTAACTAAGGCTAAACTTGATAGATTTGTCTTTTTGCAAACTAATTTACTGTGACAGTTGAACATAAGAACTCAAATATTATTATTTGCTGAAAAAAAAATGGCTTTTAGCAAAACATCACATTTATGAGACTTAATTCTTTTGTTGCAGGATGGAGGTCAAACGGATTCCCTTTGCATTTCAAGACACGGGAAGACACCTCAGAAGTAGAGGGTTTATTAATAATAAACATGCATCTTTTCTGGCCCCCACAAGGGGTATTACCATAAATAAGATTACCAACCAGACAAGTTCATTCATTTCTGATTTTTTCCCCCAATCTTTCTTGAAACAATTATTTTATTCTACTAATAAAATTGAACAGTAACAACTGCACCGGATAATTCTGTCCTGCTGACCCGCATTTCGTTGGCACTTTAACAAGACCAACTTTCTATCCCTACAACTGTTCATAGGTGTCAACTTTTTCAAATGTTAACGATATTGTAGCACAATCTCTACTTTAACTACTTAAGGCCCGGCACATTTAATATGTCCCTGACCTTCTCAAACTCCACTGGATCACCAGTTGTCCTCAATAACTTTGGTGGTGGTCTACTTAACATTAAGTCCAGGCAATTTATTTTAAGTATGTGGCCTAATCTATTACTGATCCGTGACACAGGATGATTTGTGACACACAGATATATATATATTCTACCTGTCTTCCCCCACCCTGTTATGCAAGTCCTGCTAGCTGCAGGCTGTATGGGGTTAATTCTATGGGTTTGTGCCACACCCATGTTCCTCTATGATGGACAAGAGTAAGGTGGTGACTCATGGCCTGTGTAGGCCTATCAGGAATAGGTATTGACCATGAGCCCGCCCCTTCTGTCCTAATTAGGAAATGCCAAATTTAGAGTGAGTCCTGTTCCTGCTTTGGAGGAGAGAGGAAGCAGAGAGCTGTGAGTCTCTCCCATGGCGGGGATGAGCATGCTCACCCTCAGCCTCGTGGCTGAGGGAACAATCTGACCCAGGAAGATGACCCTATGCTATCAGGGTCAAGCACCATCCAGAGGTGGGAACCCTCTGAACCCTTGCACCGATGTATAGATCTGATGCAGTGACTGTTGAATAAGCCCTTTGTTAATTATACACCAGCCTGGATTGAGTCAGTGAATGTGGTGTATGGAAGATGTGCTTCAGAGAGGACTGTCTCTGATATTATCAGAGCCCCCTGAAGCTGGAGGCGCTGAACACCACAGATAAAGAACTACAGATGACATCAAAAGCCTGTCCTGGTCTCCATATCATCGCAGATCAGCTCAGCTCTCCTGAACCTACAGGTATGCCTCAGCACCACACGGTAGCAATAGAGTGGATCTCCCAGGGGGTGGGGGAAACAGTGCTACATATATATTATATGAAAGCGATAGCAGGCACTCCATGTCTTAATGTAAAAAGGTCAATGTTTTAGCTCGCCAAAGAGGCTCTCTCAAGACTTGAGAAAGGCTCCTTAGACAGAGAGATGAAACTTTTGCCATGTTTGCATAAGACCTGGAGTGCCTGCTATCACTTCCCTGTATTCTAAATCTGTTTGCAGTTAATGCACCCGGGGGTTGGTGCAGTCCCACCCAGCACTGCAGTACAATGATATACTGAAGTACTTCTCCATTGGGCTACAGTATTGTCATCATTCTTAATTCCTTGGAACAGTTGTAAGGCAGGAAAGTTGTTATTTTTAAGGTTGCCAATAAAACCCAAGTCGGTTAATCAAATCCAGTTTTTGTGTGTGTACTGTATGTGTGCAAGTGTACATATATGAATTTATATATTTAAAAATTCATATGTGTGTGTGTGTGTATATATATATATATACACACACACACACACACACACACACACACACACACACACACACACACACACACACAATCTCAGAAGTAAATCATCGGAGTAATCCAATATATTAGCACAGCCCAGCAATTGAAACAAGGGGCAATTTATTGGTCCATAATGCATTATGGACTAATAAATGACCCCTTCTTTTTTTTTCAATTGCTGGGTTGTGCTGGTATATATTGGATCACTCCGGTGAATTACTTCTGACTTATACCTCTCTGCTTTTACTGTGCACCATGAACACCATTTTTTTTGTGGCATATTAGTGTGTGTGTGTGTGTGTGTGTGTGTGTGTGTGTGTGTGTGTGTGTGTCATGCTTTAGGGATTGAACAAAAAAAAAAACCCCCACACATTTAAAGCATCAGCCCCATACTGTATATAAAAGCAGAATGAACCTTCATCAAAGTGAAAACAATCAATCAAATGGCACTGTGTGTTTGGTTTTTATTTTTTTGCGTTATAAGATATGTTTAGGTCCTAATGGCAAACACCATGTCATGTGCAGTCTGTACCACATTCTCCAGCAGAGTACGTGTCGCTGCACAGAGAGGAGTGCAGGGATTCCAGTAACAGAGCGATGGGGGCGGAGTTATAAAGCAGTTCGCACAGTTTCCCTGAAGCGGCCATCTTTAACATACCACGGAAATATTCATTTTATAACTCAATGTCTTATCAAAATTACAGCACAATTGCAAATGAAAGGGCGGAGTTTTACCAACGACAAAGGATGCAAGACCAGTCGGTGTATGGAACAGCACGAGATTTCATTTGGGATACACCTGGTGGTATTTTTTTGCATAAATATTGACGTCAGAAAAAGATCAGGATGTTCGATTAAAAATAAACAAACAAACACTGTGTTTAAAGGACTGGTACCTCTGACTGTGCGGTGGCTGCGTATCAAGCATTGCAAGATGGAGAATTGCTCCAAAAACAGCTACACATTGCGCCAATTTGACTTTGGGTCACTTTGTTCCATTGCTGAAGTGAGTGTTTTTGGGGAGTTAGGGGAAGAGTCTTCGCGCATATCCCAACCTTTTCTCCTGTACGTGTGTGTCAAATAAATCTGCCAGGGTGCGCAATCCTCCGAGATCTGCGCAAGCTTATTAAGTGTCATACATTTCTTTACGGAGCAAATTGCCCAATTTTGATGCATTTGCTATGTTACTTTAAAACAGGGATCCCTCCCCCCGCCCCCCAATAATTAGAAACAGGGGTTCCTACTGAGTACCCAGTTTTGGGCACCCCCTGTTCCAGAGATTTTTACCTTATAATGTGCTGGTGAACTGTAGAAAATAAAGATGGCCACCTGGGTAATCCAATAGGAAGCCGCAATGTCATGCCCCAATGGCATCGTATCTTCCCATTGGCCGGCAAAAGTGATGCTGACTTGGAGGCCATTTTGATCTCACAAAATGGAAGAAAAATACTACCACGTTAAGAAGGTCCCCCAAGTTGAAAAGTAATTCATTTATTTATAAAATGTTTTACTAGGAAGTAATACATTGAGGGTTACCTCTCGTTTTCAAGTATGTCCTGGGCACAGACTTATAAATAGCGCCCTCTTCCAATTCTAAAAAAACAAAAAACGATTAGGAGGATTGAGGCTTTAAAGGGGTTTTCCAATCAAAATAGCAATATACATTATTACGGTCTTGTTCATGTCACTTTATTTTAAAAGCCAGGACGGACTGCACCTTTAAAAAAACATTTAGACTTATTTGTATTAACCATCTCGTTTTAAGTAATTAAACCCATCAACGTCATTTACTCAATTTGGACCTATGTGATACTGTATGTAAAAAGAGCCGCCTTTCCTACAGGATGAGATCTGTACAGCACATTGTACATTTCCGTTTTTTGGTCAAAGTGGCAAACAGATTCCAGACTTTAGTTCATTTTAACCATTTGATTTTGGGTTTCTAGTAATGTAAATAAAAAAATGATGCACGGTTGAACAAGGTAAAGAATAGTACATGTTAAGTACATAAGTATTAAAGGTACAATACCAGGTACCTGTAAATGAATGGATAGCAACAAAATAATATCAGTAAGTATCATCAATCTAGGTACATGCTTGCATAGTGCGTATCAGTAATCTACATTAAACTAAGTGCATGTTTACTAACCAAATTAAAGATATCAGAGAAGCACGTACAAAAAAACAAACAAACGGACAGACATACAGTATCGTTTTGTAACATTGAAGACTGTGAAGGATGTTGGTAACGGAGAATAAAAAAAAAAGGAAGATGGAATTGAAGGGGAACCGTGCGGTGATGCATCGCCAGTCTTAAGCGTGTCCGTTTAATTATTTGCCGGTCTCCTGCCACCGCGTCTTCTCGCCCCACGTCCTCTCCCTCGGAGACGGGCTCCCCTCCCAAAGCGTGGCGTGGTTGGGCTGGAGGTTGGGGGGACCTCAGTGGGAGGTGCGTTGGAGACTGGTGGTTGCTGGGTATTGCTGGGACCTGCTGGGCTGTACAGTGCAGAGGTAGATTCGGCCAACTGGCACACGGCCTGAGTCAAACTGGCCATCTCTGTGTAATGCTGGAGTGTACGTCGAGTTAAACCTGTTAAGACTTTCACTAAGGACCTTATTGTACGTTCCTGGCGTTGTAGACGGTTGTCCAGCGACGCCAGTCTTCTATTCCGCTCTCTGGCCGTGGAGCGCAAGATGGCATTGTTGGCTCTGGCAGTTTCCAACATCATATGCTGGTATGATGTCAACTGTGGAGATCCTTGTGAAACAGTGGGGTTGGGGACGTTCCCAATAGGAGATGATAGTGTGTGTGTTTGGGCTCTGGTGTGTGGAGGGCTATCAACAGAGATCACTTGTAGACCTAAAGAGGCCAGCTCCTCTTCTCGTGTCCGCTGGAGGATGTCTTCACCTAACAAAAGCACATTAAAAAGACTTGTTTAAACTTTTGTATTAAAATATATATACACCGCGGTGAGTAATCTGATTGGAGGTATGTTATATCATTACGCTCAAAAAATCTGAGATGTTGGCATTGCGTTGCTTGCACAAGCCTTTTATATAGCATACATCCATTAAATGTGGCATCCTACCTTTATACACAGTTTGCTGGCGTTTACTGCTAACAAACTATATAAAGATAGGATGCTACGTAGTTATATTGTTCTCCTTCTCTACATTTGCTCAGAAATGAACTCCAATGGACCCCCCCCAACTGTTGCCACTGTGTCTTCCAAATAATACACAAACCCCAATGTTAAAAAAAAGGGATAGCAACATGAGCTAAATAAAAACAAAGCACAGACCACTCCAGGAATATATACGCTGCCAGTACTTTTTACAACATGGTCTTTGCCCAGCTATAAATTAAAGCAGACATGTCTTTTTAACTACATATCAAAGTATCAATTTTTTTTAGGGGAAATTGCATGTAGACTGTCTCCTACAGATGCTCTCACTGCTACTGTAAATAAGTAATTTAGAAACATACGGCTAAGCTGCATCTTCAGTACAGTTTCTCTCCTACTGCGACTTAATTAAACAGCAGAGACATACTGTATGACTACAAGAGGAGAGAAATAAGAATGATGTACCCGGGGTGAGAATTATAGGACAAGAGAGAGAAGTATGCTGGGATAGGAACTGCAATCTTACAGAAAAGGAGATCTCACTAATACAAAGGATGTACAGAGCGGTACAAATCAATGTGCATTCACAGCAATGCATATATGTTCAGATAATATACATCCGTGTGTAATTTGCATATGAACGGAGCATTGATTGCTTGCTGATAAATCTGATTTGGCTCCCTGCCCTGAAGAATGATTTGGTTGTGGTTTGTTTTTAATCTTGCGACCCCTTTACAATTGTTTTTATTAATTACAACCAAATAAAACCATTTTGAGTGTGCCATCTTCTTTAAAATCTGCCCGAAAGGGACCATTCTGTTGTGAATTTGGGGAATTTTAGGGAAGGAAGAGTAATACTAGGGGACTATTGCTTGAAAAGAACTATATGTAATACACTTACAACAGATCATACACCTTTTAGTAATGGACTTTATTATAAATAGGTGGCTTTACTAATCGGGATAAGATTAGTCAACAAGACAGAGTGGCTAATTAAACTGCGGCAGTGCAGATTGGGGCACTAACGAATGGAAAAAAAGTGTTTATGTGCAATAGTGCCTTTATATGAATGCTAGCAGATTGATCAATAACTCACAGAGACTGCTGACACCAGGTCAGGTAAAAAGTCATGAACTCACCAGCTCCATCTAATGCAAGGCTTTCATGGACAAGGCTTGGATTGGCTTCTCGCTTTGACTCGATGGGCCAAACCACTTCCTGCGGTAAACCTGGGGACACCTGGTCTGTCTCTTCAAGCATCTGGGGAATGTCTAGCTCCAATTCCATCTTGGGGATTACAGGTTCCTCCAAGGCATAAAGAACCTCTGGCAGCCCCTCGTCATCCTCCTCTTCCAGTGGGCTCTCCGCAGAGGATGCCCAATCTCCATCGGAATCCAGGGCATCGAACCCTCCCACTCCGTGGATGAACTCTGGCCCGAGTGTGCGAGCTGCCATCTCCTCCACGTTGGTCAGCTCGGTAGCCTCGCCTCTGCCTCCCCCTCCCGTCTGCCGAGTCTCCCGGTGGATTTGAGCCAGCTTGGTCCTGGCTTTCCTGCGCAGGTCATGCCACCGCTTCTTGAGGTCTGTCACTGTGCGGTGGGTCACACCCTGCGCATTGATGCGGGCCAGCACCTCTGCCCACTTCTCTTGCTTCCACGTGGCTGCTGCCATCGAGTTCTGCGACCCAAAGAGAAGCTTGTGGTTCTGGCTGAGCTCCTCTGCCAGGATCTCCAGCTCCTCCGGGCTAAACTTCCGTTTCCTCTTCCGGGCAGGCGGCATCGGATGCTTTGTCGGGGAAGCCTGAGATGACGAGGTCTGTGATGCTGAGGCTTGAGAAACCATATCTCACTATCCATACAACCTCTAAGCAACAATCCCCCAACCTAAGCCAACACTTCCCACCTCCCTTTCTGTCACTAAGGTAATGCAGCAATCTGTGCTCCTGGCATCTATATAGTATTTTATCACATTACCGGAAATAAGACACCCCGGAGCACTGGTAATATTGTCACAACCATACTAGGCGTTCCAAACAGAAAGAGTCTGCCGGTCCATAACCAAATAAATGAACATAGCCCCAAAGCCAGCAGATTGAAAATGAATTGATCAACGTTTCGGCACCATTCTGCACCTTCACCGGGAGGACACCAAAACGTTGATCAAAAAATGTCAGTTTGGTGATGCCGAGCCTATGTTTATTTACGTTACCGGAACCAATTGATCTCTTACCATCCCTTAGTCTAACTTCCAGGTACCTCCTGCTTCAGCAAATACCTCACATTCTTGGTCCCAGCATTTCCAGCGATCAACATTGCTGTCACTGAGCCAATGTCAGATGACAACCTTGTTATGGTTATAGTGTTGTTCCTTATTGGCTGCCTCCCAGGCCCCCCCCCCCCAAAAAAAAAAGAGTTGATAGGGGCCTTTTGTTCATCCCAAAAAATGCTAGAACCAAATACATGTGATATTTGCCCAAATCAGGCAGCATCTGGATATAAAAACCAGCGTGGACGCGTTCTGGAGGCAAAACACTCTACGCCTCATATTGGGTGAGAATTATTTTTTAATTTTTGCTGCTTTAATGCATGCGGGCTCAACTACAATACTCAAGCCCCCCCCCCCCCCCCCACCCCCAAAACAGGTCAGGTTTTCAGGATATCCCAGCTTCAGCACAGGTAGCTCAATCAATCCCTGCTTCATGACAGGTGGCTCAATCGAAGACTGAGCCTCTGATTGAGCCACCTGTGCTGAAGCTTGGATATCCTGAAAACCTGGCCTGTTGGGTGGGCTTGAGGACTGGAATTGAGCACTCCTACGTTACTGCATCACTAACCTACAGTACAGTGCTCCTTCACCTGCTATCCTTTCCTGCTTGCTCAAGTCTTCCCCACTAATGTTAAAGCACCAGGCCCTACAGCAGCAAATACAAAAAACAACTTTAAGCTGATGGACATAAGTACGGAGTCCTAAAGGAGGCCACATACTACGTGAGTGTATCTTTAGGAAAATACTTTGCACACTTGATTGGTATTAAGAAAATGAATGCATGTTAAGTGACATATATTCTAATATATGGCTAACTGGCCCCAAATAAAAGTATTTATTCAATATATTCTGCGGCGTTATTTATTGTGCTTTCCTCTGCTCCTTACATTTTAGAATGACCAAATAAACCGAATAACACTAAAGAAATGTAAAACCGAAGTTTTCTATTTATTGAAATTCAAATACTGTGCGTGTTTCTACTGCACGCAGCCAATATGTGCAAGCTAAAGAGTACCAAGGAGTGTTTTATATACAGATATTCACATTTCCATCCCGATCACACCCGCCAATCAATTGCTGTCTAATTTGGAGAAAGCCTGGTGTGAAAACCTTTCTTGGGGACGTCTAGACCCCTATTATATAATATTTCTAATACATGTTGTTGTATTTTTTTTACATGAATGTGCTAAGCTGCGAAGGAAACGGCAGTGGCGTTACAAGGCACAGGGGGCTATGCCATGTTTGCCAATTTCTGCCACATATCCCCCATTGACAGGCGTGGCGGTTTTTGGCCTGACCGGCAGCTTTGGAGCTTGTATAGAAGGACTCCCCGTGTTCAGTTATTCGCCGTTCATTGGGGTGACTCTTGGGAATAGGAGTGTCGGAGCGGCCCTGACTGGCACGACCACACTTTGATGAACACCCCCTCGCCTCACCAAAAGTACATTTCAGCCAAATGTTTGGCGTGTAGTCACAGTTAATGGAATATTTTTGCAGATTGGTTTAGCCATTTTTTCCCCTCGAGCATTTATAGCTTCAATCTTTACACGAGTACCCCCCAAAAACGACTGTTAGTGTCACTGTGGCAGCCCCCATAAGAAGGGCAATGTGGACTAAAGGTGTAGTGTGGGGCAAGTGCTTTGTTTTCTAGAGACACTTTAAATATCCAGCCCCCATTTTTTTTGTTGCTATTCCTCATTGGGAATCATATTAAAAAAATGAGATAATTAGGCAAGAAAAACCACTGTTGCCCATGGATGACTGGCCGCCATTTTTTTCTGACAAGAAGATATCTCAGGAGTGCTACATCATAAAGAAAGGTTAGAGTCACTGAGCAGAGTATAAATAGGTTTATTGTAAGGGGTTGGTAATAATAAACTGTGGTTTTCACAACTAAGTATCAGGGACTGAATCCTAACTTTATAGCACAAAATAAAAAAAGATGTGGAATTAAGAAATTGAGCAAAGCACAATCAGGGGATTTATTTTATAGCGTTGTTTCTGATATTGAGAATGAGGAACTGGTGCTTTAATTACCTGCCCTAAGATGAGTCTAGTTACCCATCACAGCTTCTTGTTATGAAAAAGCGAAGGTCATTGCAGACGGTCATACACAACCTTTTACTGGACCAGCACAGACGTTCTTCCGTTATAGTTGTACACAAAGCTTTCAAGACCTCTCAAGTCTCATAGTCAGCAGTTGACATGTATATATATGGTTGGCTGATGTCACTGTGAGTACACTATGCTGAAACACGCTCACAGATGTATCTGCATGTCACATTTCTTCCTCATATCAGCCACACAGTTACATACATGTAAAATAGCATAAGCATTTAGCTTCCAAAATGTCATAATACAGAGTTTTTACTAAGCCAGGAGTGGCCAACTCCAGTCTTCAAGGGCCGCCAACAGGTCAGGTTTTAAGGCTATCCCAGCGTCAGCACGGGTGGCTCAATCAGTCCCAGCTTCAGCGCAAATACACAGGAACATTTGGACCTATAGCGCATGGGAGAAAAAGAAAAAAAGAGAAAACAACACATAGTGTAATCTGTATAAAAGAACCAGCAAATCCTGCTGAAAGAATTGCACTTACAGGATAATAGCTAAAAACCAGCAATTTATGGGGTTCTTGGCTGGCTTCATTGGAGCCTTTGCCTTTGTGGAAGGATAACGCTGGAGAACGGTCACACCGAGCGACCGGACGCTTCTGAGTGCTGTACGGAAGTCTCGCGAGACGAGAGGGGATCTCGCGTGACGCTGAAGAGATCTGGATACAGACCGGCGGAGGGGAACGTGGGTCGTCGCTCCAAAGGGCCTTGGACTGAAAGGTGCCGGTGAGCAGTACTACACTGCGAGGGGAGTGCGGGTCACGAACCCCCCCGGGTCTCTAGCTTTTTAGCTTTGTCGGCGGATGTGTATCACTCCGGTGGAGATATCCTTTTGCTTATTTTTTTAGTTTTATCGATCATTAAATATTTGTACTTTGTGCGTACATTGGGTATTTTCCCTATATTTTTCCTCTGGGCTCTGAGCTGATCCGGTCATTGTGCTGGAGGATACTAGTCCTATCTTGGAGGATACAGTTGGTTGATTGGACGGAGAGAGGTTATCATCCTAATGAAGCCAGCCAAGAACCTGATAAATTGCTGGTTTTTAGCTATTATCCTGTAAGTGCAATTCTTTCAGCAGGATTTGCTGGTTCTTTTATACAGATTACACTATGTGTTGTTTTCTCTTTTTCTCCCATGCGCTATAGGTCCAAGTGTTCCTGTGTATTTGTGCTTTCTCTCTGGGGGAGAGATTTTGGACTGAGCTGCAGGGAGAGATTGAGAAAGCTTATTAGATCTGGTTTGTGTTTTGTGTTCATTCCTTTGCGCAACCTTGCCCCATTTTTTTTTCTTGTATGTTTCACCAGCTTCAGCACAGGTGGCTTAACTGAGCCACCTGTGCTGAAGCAGGGATATCCTAAAAACCTGACCTGCTGGTGGCCCTTGAGGACTGGAGTTGGCTACCCCTGTCCTAAGCCATAGTTGGTGAACCCAGCAAGCCCATCTCTGTCCCCCTTGGCAGCTCAGGAACATGAGCTCGATCTCTGTTATGGAGCAGGGTTACAGGCACGTTCACATACTCCCATAATAGATGTGTAGCCTTGAAACCCTGTGTACAACTAGGTCTGAAGAACTTGCATGTGGAATCGTTACAAGAGATCACAGCCTGCAGTGACCCTACCGCCTCCCAGGAGCAAGGCGGCTACTAACGCTCTGCACTGTATCATGCTTTCTACCCTCCGGCTGCTCTAACTGCTCCTCTCCCCCCTTACTACTTCTCGCTCTTCCTACTCCTGTTCTCCTCTCTTGTGACACCTACAGAGACACAAAAAAAGCGAAACAACCGCTGAACAAACACAACACACACAGGATAACAAGCAGTGAAATAAACAATACAAACTCAATACGTAAAAAAAACTGCAACGTGGCAGATTGGTCACGCGTCGGCTTGTGGTATTCGTGGCACCGATCTGGCGTTCACACCTGTTGACTTGAATGGGCGCGAAGGTCGGATCGGATGCGCTAACACAATCCAGCGCTCGACGAATCTGCCGCTGCGATCCTTTTGCAGACAGTGAAAGCTTTTAAAGGGGCAGTCCCACCTAGCTCTCAAAAAGACGCTGCGCACTTATTAACAATGCAATGGGTTTGTAAATCAAGCTCACGGCAAACATCTGGAGGCTTTGGTTTCTCTGGAAAATAATGGGGTTTCTTTTCAGTGGAGACTATGAAAAGAGGGGGCGGGGGGGAAGGTGCATGTCAATCATTTGTTTCCTGTACCCAAAGTCTGCCGGCGGTGCCCTCTCTGTCACACACCTGCAGACGGAAGAGGAGCCCGGCGGCACTTTACCTGTGTACTGTCCTGCTCAGCACACTATGACACAAAAGGGAGGGACACAATCAGAGTTCCCCACAAATACTGTTTCTTCCTTTGAAGAGGAGACTTGTGAGGTCTCAAAAGTGGGTAAGGAGATGAGAAACTTATGTGTGTTTGTCTATATCCACTATGGTTACAGAAACTCTTCAACTACAGTGAAATGGAAACACACACAACGCATTTTCCATGCAACACCGCTCCTCTAATATTAATATATCATTTCCCAGAATCCCTTGCTGCAGTGGAAGTGCTGTATGCTGGGTGATAATGGGGAAAGGCGGGGTTGCAGACCTGCCTAAGACATGCAGATGAGCATACAGCTATATTTGCATATATATATATATATATACAAACACACAAAAAGGGAATATTGCTCACACTATAAATAAGTGGTTAATCCAGTACCTGAATATAACTGATTAATAGGGTATAACAAAAATAAAACCCAAAAGAAATCAGAAAAGTATAAAAGGTAAACTGTTGGTGCTAGGGGATAAGAATAATATAAAACACACAAAAAAGAACTAAGACAATCCCCTGACAAGCACTCTAAAATATACCACAAATATAATTAAATTAAATTAAACTGATGTGTAAAGAACTGGATGCTCCTCAAGTGCAGAAGTTGAACAAGGTTTTATTTAGAACAGCAACAAACGTGAACTTGTTTAAAAAACATAAACACACAAATGGCAGCTTCTAAAGAATATGAAACAGGCACTGACTATGACTCCTAAAAAAATATATTTAATATATCAAAATTAACTAATAATCAAATAACTAGAATGTGTCCAAATTATAATATTACACAAATCTAAGTTAAAGAAAAAACACCCTTAAAGCAAAAACCCCTAGCTATACTAAAATAGTTAAAGCTACAGGCATTGGAAAAATATAACATGTAATAAACCTCGACACACAAAAGTGTGCATAGGACAAAAAACAAATTATACCAAGGGAAAAGCACAGGGGAGAAAAAAAGGGGATGTTATCAAAACTCATACCCTGGCCAGCAAATACCAAAAAGTATATATATAATAATAAGGGTCAAAAAAATACAGCATGGGAAAAGTGTGTAAAGTCTCTGGGGTCCAGAGTGCACTCGAGTGCTTTCCTTTTGGCGGCTTCTTTCACGTTATTATTTACAAGCAGGACTCTCACTGCATGATGCAGTCTCTGTGGATATCTATACCCTTTAATACCAACACACAGAGGAGCTGAAAGAACCGGGAACTGACCCCTCTGTTACGACACGGCGGCTGAGTATAAAAATATTTTCTCTCCGGCTAGGAGTCAGGTTTTCCTGCGATACATATGCTCCTGTGTGCTTGGCTAATTTAAGGATGTCGGCACCTTAATATATCATGATACATACTCTTGCATCCTGTCTACCTTTGTGCCTGGACCCCAGAGACTTTACACACTTTTCCCATGCTGTATTTTTTTGACCCTTATTATTATATATATACTTTTTGGTATTTGCTGGCCAGGGTATGAGTTTTGATAACATCCCCTTTTTTTCTCCCCTGTGCTTTTCCCTTGGTATAATTTGTTTTTTGTCCTATGCACACTTTTGTGTGTCGAGGTTTATTACATGTTATATTTTTCCAATGCCTGTAGCTTTAACTATTTTAGTATAGCTAGGGGTTTTTGCTTTAAGGGTGTTTTTTCTTTAACTTAGATTTGTGTAATATTATAATTTGGACACATTCTAGTTATTTGATTATTAGTTAATTTTGATATATTAAATATATTTTTTTAGGAGTCATAGTCAGTGCCTGTTTCATATTCTTTAGAAGCTGCCATTTGTGTGTTTATGTTTTTTAAACAAGTTCACGTTTGTTGCTGTTCTAAATAAAACCTTGTTCAACTTCTGCACTTGAGGAGCATCCAGTTCTTTACACATCAGTTTAATTTAATTTAATTATATTTGTGGTATATTTTAGAGTGCTTGTCAGGGGATTGTCTTAGTTTTTTGTGTGTTTTATATATATATATATATATATACATATACACACATACACACGCTTAAAAAGGTGTCCCGAAAAATGTATACATTTTTATTTACCAATTCCTTTCATATTTCCTTTTTCATCCGGATCACACACAGTAATTTCCTGTTTTAGACAAATATTGATAAAAAAAAAAAACATTGTGTAGGGGGCTTTTTAAAAATGCCCACCATTGAGCCCCTCCTCCCCCCCCCAAAATACTGCTTTATAACTCAGCCCTGCTCAGCCCTAGAATCGCTGCATTGTTCCCTCCGCAGTTAGGCATTATCCCTACAATTACTCCTCAGTACATTCTGAGGCATTTATCACAGCGTTTTTCGCCGAGCTATTAAACACATCTTAACCTATAAAACATAATGGGTAACATTGTGTAGCAGTCGCTGCGTGGGAAAGTGCTTTCACACGTTGCCAAGTGGGACGGTCCCTTTAAGATTCACACTGAGAAGCCATGCATTGCATGCCACTCGGGCAGCAAATAGGTTAACCCCTTCTCTGCCAGAATAGCACAACCTGAGTATACATGTTGTTTTTTCTGTTCCCCTTGTAATCACCTCTAAGTTACATCCCCCCCCCCCCCCCCACAGCTCAGACCTCCCCTACTGCACATTCCTACAGGCTATTGTCTCTATCTCCCAAACTGCTCTGACCTTGTGACGCCGAGGAAGGTCGTGCGCCTGAAGTACCTTTTTCTTGTCTATGAGCAGCTGGGCGATGCGGAGGTGACCATTCTGCACGGCGTCCATGAACGGGGTAACCCCGCAGCTGTCCTTGCAGTCGGGCTCATAGTTACACCTTCAGCAGGGGAAGGAAACACACGGGGACCATGCAGATTAAGAGACTTTGTACATGGTCTGCCATTCTTCACGTTGCATTTATAGGTAAAATACTTGAATAGTGGCACAGACTATCTTATTTATTTCATGTCCTGTTTGCTCTTCTTAATGAAATATGAAGAATTAGGTGGCAGATGTAGCGAATTATTTCATTCCATCGCTTGTTAAAATGCATTGAGAAATATGGCATTTTTGGGTCATTGCTTGTCAACATTTACTTTGCTCAATCTATTGATTCAGTGTCAACTGATAGAGGTGAACAGGCAGGTCCCGAAGATACGGGGTATTATTATTAGCATTTTTGTATAACACGCTAACATATTCTGTAGCGCAGTACAAAAACAATGAAATATCAAACATTAACATACTTTGGTAGAGTAGGTAAGGAGGGTGAGTAGAATTAAGAGATAAAGAAGGGTTAATTATAGTTGTATGGCTGACTTTTAAGCAGCATGAAGTGTAAAGAAGTTGGGGGACCCCGCGGGATGTGTGTTGGTATTTGCGCTCACAGAACTGTCCCACTCATAGAAACGGGAAGGATTGCCATTACTAGGTATTGTAGATTCATGTCCTATAGATTCTCTGGGAGGAGAGGGGGATGGGAAGCAGAGTTCTGCACATGGGACCTGAACACAGACAGATACACCTTACCTCTCTAGAAGCACCGCCACCACCTCGAAGCACCCATGCATGGCTGTTTAAAAGAGGAAGGGGGACAAGAAACACGGTTTACAACAAGAACACAACACACGTGTGCAAATGCTGCGTTGGTGGCTTGAGTGGTAAACAGGTTTAGCCCGTGTCCTCTGACACAGAACATGGAGCACTGCGTACTGATGCAGGGTGAGGGGTTAAACAGGATTGTACCATACATTATTCTAGTGCAGTGTGACATTGGGTAAATGGTAAGATATATGAATAAGGGATAACTAATTTGCTGTACGAATAACAAGGCAGTGATTGAGCCACCAGTGCAGAAGCAGGGACATCCTTAAAGCCTAACCTGTCGGTGGCCCTTGAGGACTGGAGTTGGCCACTCCTGGTTTAGTCTATGCAACAGGAACAGGCGTTGGTGAGTTTGAGCTGCTATTTGCAGCTGGCTGACCACGTGGAATGTTTCAATCTAAGAGTTCCATTGTCTGCCTCCTACTTCTGTGGCCCGATCCACGTAAGACCGGAACTACAGGTGTCGCTCAAGAGAGGTGCCCCAGGAACCATGAGTGTGCAGGTCTTGGTTGCAAAACATGACCAGTTTAGGCAGCCGTCAGCTGATACTCAGGACTTGTGTTAACATAATTATTGTTATAACCATCCTGCAACAGGGGCAAGCCTGTTTACAACAGCCAGAGCTGCTGGGTGCCGGCCAGGCAGTGGTTAATCCCTGGCTGCAGGAAGGCAGGACTACTAATGAGCCCAGGTGACTCTAGCAAGGGTTTAAAAGGCAAGAAAGGGAAATATTTCTCCGTCTATCCCTGGTCTGCATACACACGTGTGTCCTCCCTTCCTAGAGACACTGGGGTGTGCAAGCCACATGTACATATCCCAGATGCATAGGGACACCCGGTAACTATGTAGACATACACGGACTTTCATCCGCTGGATGACCTGGACTTTGGCCCAAGGAAAAGCCTGTACTTTATGTTGCTGCATCTGTGGCTGAATAAAAGCCTGTACTTTATGTTGCTGCATCTGTGGCTGAATAAAAGCCTGTACTTTATGTTGCTGCATCTGTGGCTGAATAAAAGCCTGTACTTTATGTTGCTGCATCTGTGGCTGAATAAAAGCCTGTACTTTATGTTGCTGCATCTGTGGCTGAATAAAAGCCTGTACTTTATGTTGCTGCATCTGTGGCTGAATAAAAGCCTGTACTTTATGTTGCTGCATCTGTGGCTGAATAAAAGCCTGTACTTTATGTTGCTGCATCTGTGGCTGAATAAAAGCCTGTACTTTATGTTGCTGCATCTGTAGCTGAATAAAAGCCTTCGTTATTTTCCCCAAAACAAGTCTCCTGTCTTCACGCAGCATCGCCTACACATCCATTCTTTTATTTATTTGAATCAGTGACAGTGTACACCGCTCGGTTAAATGAATTCATTCATACATTTTATTTTGAGCATTTGGGGTACAGAATCTGTAACCAAAGGCTGCTCCTCTCCCCTGACATCCGGTCATTTCATAGAAAAACCATGAATGAAAATAAAATAAATAAAAACTTTACGATAAACTTTTAAGACTGCAAGAAAAAACGATGGCAAGGTATTTTTCAAGCATTTCTTTACATGTATATTTCAGGGTAACGCCATAATAACGCTGACATTAAGTGAGTAAGAGGAGCAGGGGTAATATCCTCACTTGAGTAGGTAGGTGGTTGGGTATTTTTTAAATGTATCAGGTAATGTCACAGAACTTCCCAGAACCTCGTTGCTTAAAAATAAATAATGAATACAGATGTTCCCCCAAACCCCCGAACCCCCGAAAAACATTGATGTAGCCGAACATGTTCAGCATCAGAGCGGGCTGAAGGAGCGGCTCCGTGAGTAAAGACACCGACTGTCAGCACCGAGTGTGAAGCAGCAGGTTCAATTCCCGGTGTTAGCTCCTTGAGGCCTTGGACAAATCACCTTAGTCTCTCTGTGCCTCAGATTGTAAACTCGGCAGGGCAGGGCCTGTGTCGTCTGTAACAATCCTGTGCACTGCGCACTATACTGTAATTGTGACGCGCTCTGAGTCCCGTTGGGAGAAAATTGCTATACCGTATGAAATAAAGTTATTAGTATGGCATCAAAGCTGCAGAATTTGAGTCTACACTTGACAACATTTGTTTTTCTTATATAGCGCTGACAGCGCACACAGTGCTATAAATGGAATCTTGCTGGCCCAAGAACCAAAAGAGCTTGCAATCTAATTTTGATGCATTGAGGCGGCAATCCAAGTTTTTTCCCATTTGTGTTTATTCTTTCCCATTCAATTGAAGCAATTGAAGCAGGGGGTCTGCAGCGCTGAACCCCATTAATTTCCGCTCCGGGGGACCCCCTGCTTCCCCAGATACTTGCCTCCATAGTGGGTTCCAGTAGCCGCGCCAGCTCGCTACCTGGGTTCATGTAATGGCGGATTTTTAAAGCTCCTGCGGGCCAATAGGAAGTCGTGACATCATCATCCAGTGCAGCTTCCTATTGGCCCATGTGACGTGGGACCTTTAAACTTTGCTGAGATACCGGCACCCCCTTTGGAAGTCTGTATCTCGGGAAGCAGGGGGTCCCCGAAGTTGAAATTAACGGGGTTCAGCTCCGGAGACCCCCTGCTTCAAACCCATGTGGGAGGGGGAAAAAAGCCCGCTTGAATTGCTCCTTTAAGCACAGGCGCAAAGTGACGTGCCTAAGGTCACAAGGAGAGCCGACACCAGGGCTGACCTGCTTCAAACAATGGTCTTACCACTAAACTACTCGTACACCGGCTGCCATTAACAAACTGCCGCAGGCGAGGACAGTACCTGCGGTGTGCAGGGGGGTTCTCTTAATCTTGCTCTCCGTGTTCCAGATCCCCGGGAAGACGTCGAGCAGGTACCGGATGACGGCGGATTCGCCCTCCCGCGTGGCTATGTGGAAGCAGTTCCAGCCGTCCTTGTTCCTCAGCATGGGGTTGGCTCTGTGCTCAATGAGGTCTTTGATGACGTCCAGGTTCCTCTTGGCGCAGGCCATCATCAGGGGGGTCCTGAAACCAGAGGGAGATTACACGGCAACAAAATACCATATACCATCAATTTCCACCCAGCGATGGGCGAAGATAGCACAGGAATACGCGAGCACCAGTATACTGGGGTAAAGGACTGCTCATAAAACGGAATCTGTGATACATTATTTAAGTGTTGCTCTGTCTTACAATTGTTTTTTTGCTGATGAGTTATTGATACTTAATTAATAATAAAAAGAAATAACAAAAAAACATGGCCTTAATGCTGATCAGCTACATTTTTTTTTTTTTTATTATTATTATTATTATTATTATTATTATTAAACCAGACAATACTAACTTTTTCAAATCACTTTGATCTCTGCTCAGCACTAATGCAGGTCATAAAAATATGGCTGGGAGTATATATGGACTAAATAGTAACATGTAAGGCTTCAAAGGACTCTGGGGTTTATGGCGTAAAGTGTAGTAGTGCCGATCGTGCACCGCCCAAAAACTTCCATGGAGTTTAATAGCAAATAAAAATCCCACGTTGTGGGCACATTCACATGTCTCAGGCAGGTCTGCGGCCCTGCATTACCCCATTATCTCTTTGCATCCACTGCAGCCAGGGATTCTGGGTAATGACATGCAAATGAGCACACGTCACTTTTTACTTCATGTCCATTTTAACAAGGGACCCCTATATGCTTCTGCCTGCCGTATTACACAGCTTTTCGGCGGCCAGTCTGGGTTACAAAGCGCATGGCCAGTAACAGACAGCTGTTTTGACCTGTTTGGGTCTCTTCACTCTGAGGCTGGTTACACTGGCTGTGCCATGTGAAGCTGAGATTGGTTTCAACCACACATTAAATAAGTTATGGTTGGTAAAAAAAGGGACAAAACCCTCCCACCGTACAGTGCAGCGGCTTACATATTACCCAGGCATGTCCTGGGGCTCCCGGAGAAAGGGCCCACAGGGAATCGGGACCCTCCCCCCGGACTCAAGATGTCCGCCCAACCGGTTACAGAGGCCCTCCCACCCGCCTTTCCCCACAGCAACCGACTGCCAGGGAGAGAGCGGGGCCCCTGCGTGACAGCGGCCCTCCTCCACCGACGTTGTGCCGTCATATGACGACATGATGTCACAGTGACACGCTTCCATGACAACGTGTCATCACGTGACGCAACGACGCCGTGGGAGGAGGGCCCGGGCAGGTAAGTGAACTACCTGGGGGGGCCTCTCACACGGAAGTTACGCCACTGGTACAGTGTATAAACTTTAATAGACGTTTACATGCACTGGCGCCCGATTGGCACTATCGCACTTCAATGCACAACCCTCCCACCCTTTGTATCATTAGAAAGTTGTGGTTGCCTCACACCAAAACGTTATGAATCTGCTGTTTTAATACAGGAATGTATTTGCTCATCAGACTGATGATTCCCAAACAGGTTGAAACCGCTGTCTGTGGGTAAGTTTACGTCTTTAACCCAAGCTGTGCATAAGATATGTATAATGCGGAAGGCATAAGCTTAGGCATATGGGGTTCCATGTTAAAATGGGTAAGAAGCAAAAGGTGACACTGTGTGCTCATTTGCATGTCGTTACCCAGAATCCCTGGCTGCAGTGGAAGCGCTGTATGCTAAGAGATAATGCGGGAAAGCAGGACGGTGAGCTTGCTCACAGGTGGTATTTTTATTTGCGGTTTTAATAATAACCTAATTGCTATTTACATATAAAAGAGCCCGTCACCTGCTGTCCTTACTCTCCGTATCTACTACAAGACATTGCTTACTGGGTCACATATTGGGGACATGCATTTTTGCCCCCGAAAAAGGCAAGGCTGCTGTGTTTCACAAATTTGTATTCACATTTTTTTGATGCATTACCAAAAAGCGTTTTATTTTTGAACGTCGGAGAAGCTGGCGGTGTTTGTGTTTGCAATACTAGGAAACCGATTGCCTGTCTTTTTCGTTCTAAAGCAATTTGGTTGATTTACATAAATTTTACCTGTCATATAACCAACCCGGATTGGAGGAGAGGATAAGGACGTGATAATAAAAGTATATCCCACCCTAATTTATAAATCAGCGATCTGTCCAAAACATGCATTTTGGCCGCTGTCGAGTGCTTACCTGCGGCGGGGTCCGGCGATCTCCGTCTGCTGTTGTCTATTGTAATGTTTCCCCTGCAGGTACTGAAAAAAAATGCCTCGTTGCCATGGCAACGTGACGCTATGTGATGTCGTGACATCACGCGGCACCACGTCACAGCGTCCCGTTGCCATGGGACAATGCATGGGGAAACATTACAATTTGCAGGGGAGAAGACGGAGATCGCCGCACATTAACCCCCTCCCCCCCCGCCGCAGGTAAGAATTGTGAAGAGGGGGGGGGGGGGGAGGGAGGGAGTTACTTTTGGGGGGGAGCGAGTGGGTTTTGCCCTAGTTTGTCGAAGCGTGTGTGTGTATATATATCATATAAAAATATTACTTGTGAGCACATTCACAGGTCTGCAACCCTGCTTTATATATATATACATATATATACACAAATTTTTTTAGTTGAAACCTCCCTTTGGGATTACTAGGACCTTTAGGGGGTTAACTGTTTGGGCCCACACAGAGTAACGCCCTTTCCCCCTCACATGGTGCTGGGGTGACTCAGCAGAAGGTAATCGCCACCCCCTTCTGCCTGGAGACAGTGACATCAGACCAGGCTATAAATTGTAAGAGGGAAGCTTCTGGAACTCAGATCCCTGGAGGAGTTGAAGAAGAGGGATCTCACTGTGAATAGCGTATATATAATTCCTATGTTTAAGATAGAGTAAGGATTCACTTTTATTGTTTTATAGATAGGGAAAGTACCCTGTTTATATAGAGTCCCATCAAGATGGTCTTACACTACTCCCAATATATACAGAGAGACAGACTATGCCCAGAGGGAGCTCCCCAACCACCAGCCCCTAGGCATTGTTGGACCAGCCTTCTGAGGGTACCATGGTAACCTTTAGACTGCAATGGGCTCTAGGGAGAGCTACATTTTAACCTGCCAGACACTTCACATAGGGTCCCAAGACGTCCCGTATATACCGGATTGTCCCTTATTTCATTGACTTGTCTCGTTGTCCCTGAAAGGTCTCTCCGTCCCGTATTTTAGCGCCTTGACGTGAAATGCCTGAACTTGAAATGACGGTGATGAAATCAGTCGTAAAAACATAATAGATTTCTGGTCGAGTGTAATAGTTCCCTTTTCCGACCGATGTCGCCTTACTAAATTATTAAAATAATAACGTTTGGACACTGCGTCGTCATCTCATAATACCATGACACCCACATCTATAGGCGTTACTTCTTCTCCCACCGCTACTTGTTAGATCAGCGCGCGTCTTTCCCCGCCCGGCCAAGCGCAGAGATGATAAAAACCAAAGAATATCGCGGTCAAGTGGGAGATACCATCCAGCTCGAAAGGATTCGCAAATCATTCATCACTCGTTATGACTGGATTTCATCGACCCATATTATAAAAACGTTAATATGGCAACCCTAACTCCTCATCTCAAATACTTATATCTCCTGAACACAGCATCATATTAAAAAAAAAAAAAAAAGGCAAGCGATCTCTTAACATTAAAAAATGGCGCTTTCTGCTGCTTTACGTTAGTGTTTATAAATTATTAAACATTTATTTAAATACTTGGAGCTATCGTTTTTTTGTTTTAAAGCACGTAGACCTTTTAAACCCGGGTTTGGCAAACTCCAGCCCTCAATGGCCACCAACAGGTCAGGTTTTAAGGATATCCCTGCTTCAGCACAGGTGGCTCAATCAGTGGCTCGACTGAGTCATCCGTGCTGAAGCAGGGATATCTTGAAAACCTGACCTGTTGGTGGCCCTTGAGGACTGGAGTTGGCCACCCCTGTTTTAAAACGTATCACCATCATTGGTCCAATTGGGTTTTATATGTATAGGGACCACAATGTTAAACTTATAGAACTTTACGGTAGTTTGTGTTATTGTGTGAAGCAGGCCGACTAGATATGTGTTTACTGCTCCATCACAGCCTTACCAGTCCGCCTTTTTCAAGCAGTCCACCTCAGCGCCTTTACTGATCAGGTACAACAAACAGTCTCTGTGACCCAAGGATGCAGCTTCATGAAGCGGCCTCTTGTAGTCACTATTCAGCACCTCCACGTCCATGCCCACCATCTCCACCAGATAAGACAGGATAGGTAGGTGCCCGTGCCTGGCAGCATAGTGCAACAAAGTATCACCAGACCTCCCAAAGTGCTTGATTGGCAGCTCACTGAACAGATGGGCTTCTCTCTGCAGCTCCTCTTGGAGGAGACTTAACTTGCCTTCTTGTATCAACTTGAGAATGTGTTTCTGCTGCTGCAGCTCCTCCTGAGACATAGTGTTACTGGGTGCTCTCCCAAGATGAGTTTATCTGCATGTATTTAAATGGACAGTATGCATGTGCCAGGCTTGGGATGGTGCACACTGATAATAAAGGCTGTGCTCATGTCACATAGTGAAGGGCATTTCATTGTCAGCACCAAGGCTCAGTAGTTCTACAGTCAACAGCAGCAGCCTGTTACCTGCATGAGATGCTCTGATTGAGAGGAACCTGCATTCCCCAGTACACACACAAGGACATGTGCAGTGCTGCTCGGCTATGACTTCCCAGGGCACCTCCTTCTAGGGCCAACCACACACACACCCTGAGAAAGATGCTGATATGCATGCAGTGCCCAGTTCAATTAATGATAACAGGGACAAGTTTTAAAGCTGCAGTTCAGGCAATATCCTGCATGTGTTTTTTTTTTTTTAATAAATCAGTTCTGTAGTAAGATAAAATACTTTTAGCATTTTCTGTTTTAAAAAAACAACAACTTTGAAAGACCAATTTTCTTGTATTCTATTTTAACAAGCATGCTTGTTCCTATAGCAACGATTTACATTCCCCATATTTAAAGATGTCGCCAAACTTTGCGGATCAATAGACGGAGAACGAATTGACCGGCAGCTATGCAGTTTGTTAGGTAATTAGAGATTGCCCACGTGAAACTATTGAAGTAAAAATATAAATTAAAAAAAAAAAGACTTAACTGCAGTTTTAATAGTTTCACACTGGATAGCTGATGCCTTAGAGAATAAAAAGATTTATTTTTAACAAATCAACATAAAGGACAATTTACAGACTTTCACAAAAGATTTCAAAATACTTATACGTGTGTGTGTATATATCTATATACTTATGTACAGTAACTGTATTTGTAACCATGTACTATTTGTCATTTTAACTCCTATGCCCAGGACATACTTGAAAACGAGAGGTAACTCTCAATGTATATTACTTCCTGGTAAAATATTTTATAAATAAATTATATATATATATATATAAAAAACTGTATTTATATAGTGTTAATAATTTACGCAGCACTTTACAAAGTTACAACACAAGGTAAATAAATGACAAACAATGGGGATAAATTCAATGGTAAATGACCACATTAGCAAAGGAAGACTCTGGCCTGCAGAGCTAACAATCTAATATATATATATATATATATTACTTGCCAATATTTAACCTATTAGTTCACTTTGGCTTCACCGAACCCCCCTTTTGTTTTGATTATCCCTTTAAAACACACGCAAATCATCACATTTGTAAGGTATTTAAAGGGTGCCAACGTATTCCATAGTGCAGTACAGTGGGCTTTTCTACCCGATTCCTGGCCTAACGCCTAAGATGTGATGTAATTTACACTATGTTGGGATCTTTCAGTGTACATATGCATTTTTTTTTATTTGACCTTTTGCAAAATGTGCTAATGTTTTTTTAAGTGACTACTACATATTAAAACCGGTGGATAAATAAAATGAGATTTGTTTTTAGAAACTGGTGCACTGATCCTCTTTTTTTTTTCTTTGGAGAATATATGATGGATTATTTGATGGTTGATGCACAGAAGAGAGGAAATCTCCTGAATATGTCATTTCAAGTAGAATTATGCACTGTCACCGTGCCCCAAATTCACTGCTGGGTTTTAGAAAATATGGTTGGGAAAGACCTTGCAGGGTTGCAGGTCGAAGGCCGTGATAATACCAAAATCGTCCGGCGGTGTCGTGTGGCACAAAAACAAATTGCAGGAATCCAATGAAAGCAAACACACCTCGCACGATTGTTCTCGGCAAGCGATGGCCGCGTCACGTGAGCGGTTCACCCGATGAGGGCAAACCGCTCACGGCCACGCCTCCCCGTCTCCTCTGCCTGCAGTTCACATGCTGCTCGGCGGCATCGAGAGGATGATATCACCGGGCCGCGTGACCGCCCCGCCGGAGCTGGTATAATCGAGGCCTAAGGCTGCGCCTATAGTGCCGTCGATGGCGACGAGCAAGTTATATTTTCCGGCCATTTTATTGGTTCAAGGGCCGTCGCATGAGGCAACAGCCCTTGAAAAATAAAATTTTGCAGGCTACCAGTTTTCGCGATGGCGACGTCGCTCCGTCGCGCACTATAAGCGCACGCGGCAATGCATTTTTTTTCAGGCGACGTCGTATCGCCGGCACTATAAGCGCGGCCTAAGGAAGCTCTTCTCTGGAGATTGCGTGACAGCTGTCATGGTGGAGATGTTGGATAAGCTTCCTCCATCTTTTATTTAGGAGAAGCTTTGAATGTATTTGTATCACCCTATATAAATATGTTAATGTGTATATATTTAGTATGTATATATTTAATGAATATACATGTTAATATGTATATATTAATATATGTATATATATATATTCAAACGAAGCAGTAGGCACACTTGTAATGCAAGTGCCTGCCCCATATAATATATGTATACGATACCGTTCCGAAGTCAGGTAATAAGAGACAGCACTCAAGAGAAATTTGGTAAAACAGGTGTATTCAGTGAATAAGGGGTTAAAAAGATTCACTGAATACACCTGTGTTACCAAACTTCTCGAGTGCTGTCTCTTATTACCTGACTGGAACTGTATCGTATACGTGTGTGTGTATTTATATACATATAATATGCTTTACTGTGGAGGATTTTTGTCACTTTTTTTACCCACCATAACCTCAATAATTGTGGTATATACATATATATATTTGCGCCCCGCCCTCTACTTTTAACAATAGATCACAGCGCGGATTGGCGCTACATGCCGAGGCACGCAGTGTGTGATGTGATATACACACATACAGGCAGTCATCGCTTTTCCGACACAATGCATCCTGCAAACCCGCGTCGGAGACGGGACAGTGGGAAAGCGGGATCCATGTTAACCGGTGGCAGTTTCCGTCAGATACGCGAAAACCGCAGCGGATAATGAGTTTTTAGACTGCATCCGATGGAAAGCGAAAAGCGCGGACTGCCTGTGCGTATATATACACACACATTTTAAATTATGGTGGGTGAAAAAGGCGGCAAAAAACCTCCACACACACATATATATATATATATATACACACATACAGATATATATATATTATAGAGATAGACATATATTATATATACACCATAACACTTTGACTTCAGTTTAGGGGACAACAAGATCATCACAGAACTGAGCTGAAGCAGTGGGATGACACCCCCGCCGCTGCAGCAGCAGTGATAGGTCCTCCTCCCCCAGCACTCATTCCTCAGCCATCACTCCGGGTGAGTTACATTCGGCCCTCTCACTGCAGCATCAGAGAGCTAGGAGGCGTGGCCTCGGCGCCCAGCGCCAATCCGCGCTGTGATCTATTATTAAAAAGCAGAGGGCGGGGCGCGAATATCCAAAGCGAGGCTTGGAACACAATCCGCCCGACTGTGCGTGTCACCACCACCCCCCTCCAATTGGTTCACGGATATCTGTGATAGTGGGCGTTGCACTTCGGCAGAATCGGGGTTCATGATTGGTGGAAAGTTGTCCCCTCCGGCCTCGGTGATTGGCTGGCGTTTTTGCGTGCGGTGATTGGAGCAGTGCCAGGGAGCTCAGTGTTGTTATTCTGCCAGAGGGACCGGAAGCTGCTGCTGAGCAGAGAGAACCCAGCCGGTGTGGTCCTGCTGAGAGTAAAGTGAGGGAGATACATATATATGTGACATGTCATAGAGTGGGGGGCCTGACAATGTGACAGTTATATACAGTATAACAGTTATAATTGCATAATATTTATTTATTTATAATGATTCAATATATGTAATTTGTGACAGACTTAGGCCTCGGGCATGGTCAGTGCTTAGGCGCTGGTGCTTACCAGTGAGCCCCTACAGCTGCAATGAGAGCGGCTTTAGTAGGGGCTCGCCTACGCTTCCGCAAGCGTGCGGAAGCGTAGGTCTTATACAAATTTTAGATTTGGCGCTCGCCGGAGTGCAGGACCAGTCACGTGAGCGGTTCACCCAATGAGGGCGAACCAGCTCCGTGACGTCACTGGCCCGTCCCCCGACACGCCCACGGACGGTGCGCGGACCAAGGCCAGGGAAAGCACCCGCTTTCCCTCAGCCTCCGCGCGCCTCAGCACGGGAGAAGGCACCCTGGATGCAGCCTTACTGTATTTGCTCGAGTATAGGGTGACCCTGAATATAAGATGATCCCTCTCCTACATCCTGTAGTGGCTCTAAAGAAAAACAAGTTGTTAACATGTATGTATGTATGTATTTATATAGCGCCATTAATGTACATAGCGCTTCACAGCAGTAATACATGTGACATAATATAAATAACAAATAATATAAATAACACATAAAGTGGAGAAGTGCTTCAGACATAAAAGTAACATTTAGGAAAAGGAGTCCCTGCTTCAAAGAGCTTACAATCTAATTTGTTGGTAGGAAGAACATACAGAGACAGTAGGTGGGCGTTCTGGTAAGTGCGTCTGCAGGAGGCCAAGGTTAATGTATGAGGTGTTAATTAACAGCCACAAAGCTACTCATATGCTTCTTTAAGGAGGTGTGTTTTATGGTGGGTCTTAAAGGTGGAGAGAGAGGGTGCTAGTCGGGTATTGAGGGGAAGGGCATTCCAGATGTGTGGGGCAGTCAGTGAGAAGGGAAAGGTTTAAGGCGGGAGATGTATTAGGGCTGAGATGTAAGGAGGGGCAGAAGAGTGTAAAGCTTTAAAAGTGCGGAGGATAATTGAGTGTGAGATGCGGGATTTGATAGGAAGCCAAGAGAGTGATTTCAGCAGGGGAGACGCGGAGACAGATTTAGGAAAGAGTAGAGTGATTCTGGCAGCAGCATTAAGGATAGAGTGTAGGGGATACAGGTGAGAGGCAGGAAGGGCGGACAGCAGTAAGTTACAGTAACCGAGTTTTTAGCAGTCGAGCAGCAGAGGAAAGGGCGTATCTGCATGCGCAGACTACTACTGTGTTAATCGCATACACAGTAGCTGTTTCTCTTTTATAAGGAGAGTATGAACTTTTCAATATAACTTTATTGAAAAAAACCTTGTCTTATGATCGGGCAAAACCGGTATCTACAGATGCAGTCCCCGGATCCGGCCTGCGCTCCAGGGATGCTCCATGAGCTCTCTGCCGGCTGCCCGTGGGTGATTTTGTGCCCCCCACGGCGCTCATGCAATCGCTAATGCTTGAAAAAAGCCGGGTGAATCGCGCGTGTGTACGGGGTTCCCGCGCCGGAGCCGCACGGAGTATGGTTTAGAACCGAAGATTTCATCTGTAGGTCCGGTAACTCGTATCCGCAGAGTGCGGAATGTGCTGTGGTCGGCTCCGGAACAGTGCGCCCGGGATACAGTGGAACGAGGAAGCACGTCTCTCACCGACACACAGCAGCCACAATGAAATACATTAGTCATAATGAAACATACTGCAACAATCTCTGTGATGTTGATGAACGAGGTATACTCGCAGGTTCCTGGCTGCTGGAAGTAGCATGAAGGTGTGCTCGGCCGTAAAAGATCAGTGAAAAAGGTGGATGGTGGTGCAAAGCAAAAAAACAAAACCACGTGCTAAAAAATATTTATTCAACACACACAAAAATTCCTCTCTTTTTTTTTTTTTTCTTAGCCCTTCATGATTTCAGTAGTGATGTACCGGGGATTAAAGAATATTGGGTACCTGGGGGGGGGGGAGGAAAGAAAAATTACGTGGCCGGGTAGGTTTGGGCGGCAGGGGAGGACACCGGACGGTGTGGGAAAGAAGGACAACAGCCGCCAGTCGAGGGAGAGGAGCACGTCAGCCAGCAGAGAAGGATTGCGGGTGGTGGAGGGAGAGGAGGACTCTGAAGGATGGCAGCCAGTGGCGGCGGGAGAAGAGGACCATGTGAGTGGAGAAGGCGTGGCACAGGAGGACGGCCGTAGAGGAGCACTCTGTAGCGGCGACAGACACTGTAAGTCAGAGAAGACTTCCAGGTCGAATCGCTGAGGCATGCTCCTCCCACGCCGTCCTGTTCCACTCCTACTCCGCTCACATGGTCTTCTCCCAGCTGCCGTCCTCTCCCTCCACCGCCCGCTGTCCTTCTGCCGGCTGCTGTACTCCTCTTGTGCTGCCCTGCTCCTGACGTTCTCCATTCTCTTCTTCCACCACCCCGGAGGAAGGGGGGTGATTGAGGAGAAGGACCGAGTGAGCAGCGCAGGGCGGAAGTACCCAGCACCGGGTTACAGTGCCTTGGCTGGTCCGGGTAGTTAAAATATGACTGGGTAATATATGGGTACCTGGTACATCACTAATTTTCAGCTATGCACCGTCATCCACCTTTTTTATATTTTCAGTGAAAGTGTGTGTGTGTGTGTGGTGTGTGTATATTTAAAAAAAAAAAAAAGCTTTATTAGATTAACTCCTCTTGGAAGTCTGTACAAGCAAATTTCCTACGCATTTCACACCCAACAGCACTTTCTCTAGTAGTCAACTGGAGGTAATATTTTATACATCATGTTGCAGGGTACTAGCAACCACACGCGGGGTTTCTGGATAAGGCTATTTATTGAGCCCTAAAAATACTGCACACAAAAACAAAACAGCTTCTTTTCAGCATACAATACAAAAGCTTATTTTCAGCATACAAAAAACCCAGACAGTTCATCAAACATGCATTTGGAAAACAGACCTTATAGCAGTAATTTACTTCAGCCTTTCAGTCCTATCTTTTGACCAGCCAGCCCTCGTGTGTGCATCCTGGGGGTTTTAAAACACCTTGATTATGCAGCTGGGGCCACTCTAATTGTCAGGAGCTTCCCAGCTGAAAGTTAACCTCGTCACTGCTGCACTGCATACCTACACATACGTCTGCCAGGCATAGAGATGGTGACGTTCATTCACCCTGTCACACATCACTTAATTAGACACAATTAAAAACAGCTGAAACAAAATAAACACAATACATAAAAACAAATTGTAGTTCAAATGTTCAGACTTGTATATTTATCTTTGAATACAGCTTGTATACAGAAAAATATTGTATATTATCTGTAAGACATGAAATATGTACTATATCTTTGAATCAGTATAGAAAGGATTTCTGGTCCACATCAGTATTAAGGGGCCAGGGTCCCGAGTGTAAAGATCCAATAAGACTCTCCATTGTGGAGCTCATTAACCCCATCGCCTCCATGTATTTTAGGAGAGGCGTGTTCAATGCCACAGAATCCACAGGTTGTTACGACCTCCTTGTGGGGAAAATGATAAAATGTTTGGAGACGAGGTGATTTTAAATCTTTATTCCTTCTAAGTCTTGCATGTTCCATCATCTAAATCTTGTAGGTCTTATCCTTGTGTTATGATGTCACAGACCTGTTTGCTTTCGCCCTCATTCATTCTTGTTCCTGTCTTTTCGTGTAATACCCAGCATACATCTATCTCTCCATACTTCTTTGGGATACACTGGTCGAACACTTTATTTTTTCCCCCCTGAGGCATCATAAGGTTCTCTTGCAAGATGGTCTTGGTTCTTCCAAATGCGCTTCACCCCATCTACATTCTCCTATTGATTTTCATTTGATAGGCTCCCTTCTATTGATACTTGCTGGCAGTGGCAGATTTTCCATTAGGCCCGATAGGCACGGGGCTTGGGTACGGCAAAATCAGAGCGCACATCTCGTTGCCACTTCAAATGACGACGTGCCGTTGCATTGCCATGGCAACGTGACGCAGTGTGACATCACATTGGTCACGTCTGCATCATCATGGAGGAAGGAGGAGGGCGGCAGCAAGGAGGTGGCCGCCACAGGCAAGCCCGTTTTCTTCTTTCCAACTTTGCATTTAGATGTAATTTGCAGCGAACCAATCGGTGATTAATCCTTGTGTCAAAACGGTGAAGGGCTGTGCAGTCTTCAATCAGGTGATGCTTGTTCGCTAGGATATAGTCCATGTCATTCTTCCATTTTCTATTTGGATTCTTTGGTGTATATTGAATTGCCCCCCTATATTTTGGTTTGTATAGCCCCAACGGTGTATGTAGTGTTTTAATTAGTAAATCTGTTATAAAGTAAATATTGTGAGGATGGAATCTGCCAAAAACAGATGCTGTGCGGAGCCTAATGCTATTATATACAATGTGACAATTCACTATCAAATAATTGTAAATGTTGCTAATGCAATCATACGATAAACATGAAATCAAACATACAAAGTGTCTTGTTGATACCTCAAATAAGGACTTTCTTTTATGGTTGTATTTGGCTGCTCCAATGTGTGTTGTTTACATCAATGCGGTTCTTGGCATATGGAATGAGAAACAAATTGTTCGCAATTCAATGCGTATTACCTACCTACCTCCTGTAAGTGGGATTTACATTTTGGCAGCGAGTGGAAAGTAACACAATGCAAATCATGTGATTGTTTGTTTTTTATTGTTTTATTAAATGTATACAACCAGGGGAAGGGAAGGGGAACAGGGAACCCTCGCTACTGCCTAGACACAGGTGCTACAATCAGGGGAAATGACTGAATAACAACTTGAAAGGAAAAGAACCCCTATAATGAGAGCACTCAACGGCTGGTGAACTGATCCTGCTGACCTGAGAACCTAATGGAGACGAGTGGATCTAATCTAACATGTAATGATGAATTATTTAAAATCAGTTATTTAAAATCCTTTTGAGGATTTCTCCGAATAAAACTGATTTTAAATAATTCATCATTACATGTTAGATTAGATCCACTCGTCTCCATTAGGTTCTCAGGTCAGCAGGATCAGTTCGCCAGCCGTTGAGTGCTCTCATTATAGGGGTTCTTTTTCTTTCAAGTTGTTATTTTATTAAATGTACCTTTTTTTTCATCTTCCTTTCTTGAGTATTTCCTACCTCTGCAGATTCCGGTTCTCGCTCACCACTGAGTTAATTTCTGTTCTTTACATACAGTATCACACTATGTTTGGTATGGTTTTCTCATTCCATATGCCGAGAACCGCATTGATGTAAACCAGCAATGCGCAAACTGGGGGGCGCGTCCCACAACTGCGGATGGGGGCGCGTGGTTTACAGATACCCACTCGCTTCCCGAAGGCACTTAAATTAATTGCCGGGGAAGCGGCGAAGGCCTCTGTAAACCTTACTTGCTGTGGTTCAGCCGGCATCTGGAGACGTGTTGCCATGGCAACGTGACGCCCAGACGCCGGGAACCACGGAGAGCAGGGCAGCCGGCAGGGGGGCGCAGGGGGAAAAAGATTACGCTCCCCTGATGTAAACAACACACATTGAAGCAACCAAATACCTCAAATAAGGACTTTCTTTTATGGTTGTATCAACAAGACACTTTGTATGTTTGATTTCATGTTTATCAAATGATGTTTCAATTTTGATATTAGAAACATTTAAAATGAATTGCAAGT